>NC_060120.1:44917251-45220051 GCF_021461395.2 Schistocerca americana
AACTGGCCTATATCACTTTCAATGTAAAAGTTTAATATATATTTTAACTGTTATTCCTCTATTTCGGAGTGAATATTTTATCAGAACTATCATAATTTGATATTATGTTATTTACCATAAATAAATATCACATGTGAGCGTGAAAAAGTTTTAAGAAATGCTTGCACGAAATAGTAGTATTTGTGCATGTGTGGGTGTGGGTCACATTTCTACCACATATTGTAGTCGATCGGTACGACAAAGAACCGCCCTTGTGTTGTCAGTACTGAGCAAAACAGCGAAAATTATTCCTCCCGTACCGTTTGTCGTAACTGCGGTCGTCGCCGCTCAAGCTTTCGCACCTGCCCTCGCCCACCCCGAGTCCGTTATAAAGTGAACAAGATGTAAGTTGTACACTCAAATTCCTAAACATGTTATATGGTGCGCAGTAGCAATAAGTCTGGGAACCCCTTTTCTGAAGCCTTACCAAAGTCAGTCTGTGGAAATGAGCGTTTGGCGTCATTGGCCGGGAGGCCCCTCGCGGGGCAGGTCCGGCCGCCATATCGCAGGTCTTATTACATTCGGCGCCACATTGGGCGACCTGCACGCCGGATGGGGATGAAATGATGATGAACACAACACAACACCCAGTCTCCGAGCGGAGAAAATCTCCGACCCAGCCGGGAATCGAACCCGGGCCCAGAGGACGGCAATCCGTCACGCTGACCACTCAGCTACTGGGGCGGACAAGTCAGTCTGTGGAATTTTTAAACATTTAAATTCGTGTAGTTCCTCACTTTTCAGATTACGTATTAGAAAACGCATGTTATAGAAAATCACCTTACTTACACCACTTCCATTCTGCTTTCTTAACAAACAGCATTTATGATTATTTTAGTCCCACAATCAATGGCACAACATGGCAGCACCGAAAATTTCACATGTTCGTTGCCTCTCCAACAGCTCAGAAAGGAACTTCATAAGCACAAATTAAATAATTTTTTCAAAGTTAAGTAGCAAAACTGGAATCACCCAATGAAAACCTTACAGAAGGAGGTGAAGGTGTTAAAAATACAGGAAAATAGTTCTAGTTACACATCTTGTTGTGAGTATGGTGTAGACAGTTGAGAAGATAGATACGACTGTGTTAATCGTTCTCCATTTCCTTCTCCACCTGTAAAAAAGAGACATTTTTACGTTTGTTTATAGAAGTGGCTTAACGGGTGATGACCAGTCTGAACTATTAAACAATGTATGGGTAACTGTTGGTTGGTTGGTTGGTTTGTGGGATTAAATGGACCAGACTGCTAGGGCCATCGGTCCCTATGGGTAACTGTGTTGAGAAGAAAACATGACAGTCATGTCACATAACATGCAGCGTACAGGGGCTAAGTACTAGCGATTTACATCAACATCAAATAAAATGGCAATTTTTCTGCTGCAGTGCTCCATTTCCATTTATTTGTGCTAAAAGTTTCAGAAGATACAACTTTTTATACCAGTTGTAAACGTTGAAACAGTGGATACTGATCTGAATGAAGATCTTGTACTTGAACAGAAATAAACCCCCTCCTCCTTCTGAAGAAAAAATTATCTTTGCCCCTGTCAGCACGTAAAAGAATTTCATTGAGCTGCTGTACGTATAAGAAAATATTACAAACCTGAAAATGTAAGTGGGTTAATACACTCCTGGAAATTGAAATAAGAACACCGTGAATTCATTGTCCCAGGAAGGGGAAACTTTATTGACACATTCCTGGGGTCAGATACATCACATGATCACTTTGACAGAACCACAGGCACATAGACACAGGCAACAGAGCATGCACAATGTCGGCACTAGTACAGTGTATATCCACCTTTCGCAGCAATGCAGGCTGCTATTCTCACATGGAGACGATCGTAGAGATGCTGGATGTAGTCCTGTGGAACGGCTTGCCATGCCATTTCCACCTGGCGCCTCAGTTGGACCAGCGTTCGTGCTGGACGTGCAGACCGCGTGAGACGACGCTTCATCTAGTCCCAAACATGCTCAATGGGGGACAGATCCGGAGATCTTGCTGGCCAGGGTAGTTGACTTACACCTTCTAGAGCACGTTGGGTGGCACGGGATACATGCGGACGTGCATTGTCCTGTTGGAACAGCAAGTTCCCTTGCCGGTCTAGAAATGGTAGAACGATGGGTTCGATGACGGTTTGGATGTACCGTGCACTATTCAGTGTCCCCTCGACGATCACCAGTGGGGTACGGCCAGTGTAGGAGATCGCTCCCCACACCATGATGCCGGGTGTTGGCCCTGTGTGCCTCGGTCGTATGCAGTCCTGATTGTGGCGCTCACCTGCACGGCGCCAAACACGCATACGACCATCATTGGCACCAAGGCAGAAGCGACTCTCATCGCTGAAGACGACACGTCTCCATTCGTCCCTCCATTCACGCCTGTCGCGACACCACTGGAGGCGGGCTGCACGATGTTGGGGCGTGAGCGGAAGACGGCCTAACGGTGTGCGGGACCGTAGCCCAGCTTCATGGAGACGGTTGCGAATGGTCCTCGCCGATACCCCAGGAGCAACAGTGTCCCTAATTTGCTGGGAAGTGGCGGTGCGGTCCCCTACGGCACTGCGTAGGATCCTACGGTCTTGGCGTGCATCCGTGCGTCGCTGCGGTCCGGTCCCAGGTCGACGGGCACGTGCACCTTCCGCCGACCACTGGCGACAACATCGATGTACTGTGGAGACCTCACGCCCCACGTGTTGAGCAATTCGGCGGTACGTCCACCCGGCCTCCCGCATGCCCACTATACGCCCTCGCTCAAAGTCCGTCAACTGCACATACGGTTCACGTCCACGCTGTCGCGGCATGCTACCAGTGTTAAAGACTGCGATGGAGCTCCGTATGCCACGGCAAACTGGCTGACACTGACGGCGGCGGTGCACAAATGCTGCACAGCTAGCGCCATTCGACGGCCAACACCGCAGTTCCTGGTGTGTCCGCTGTGCCGTGCGTGTGATCATTGCTTGTACAGCCCTCTCGCAGTGTACGGAGCAAGTATGGTGGGTCTGACACACCGGTGTCAATGTGTTCTTTTTTCCATTTCCAGGAGTGTAGTATCAAGTTTTATATTGCGCCGTAAACTAGTATAGCATTTCAAACTGAATGCCTTGGAAAGACGTAAAAGAAGGGCGACCTTGTGATAAGGCACGTTGAAACGGCCTCGCAGTTCGAGGAATAGCGCCGCCAGCCAAATTAAAAGAATGTTCGTTAGTCGCTTCTGGGAAGTGTGAAGATATGGTGTTCCAACTGTTGAGTGTAGCAGGGAGAGTACTTTTTTATGTAACCAAGATATTCTTTAAAATCGAGAATAAGTAGCCTACGATGGAAGTAAATGATCTTTTTCACCTTGAAACTGTATACTCCCTATTCACAGACTATAAATAGGAAATTCATATTCGACTGTACTTGTGAAATTAGTGTTTGGGCAGCACAGCTGAACTCTATTTTGAAGGAAAGGCCTTCAGCGTTACCTATTCTGTGTTTTGTTGTTTGTAATATACGATTACATTTATGGGATAAATATCAAGAAATGTTAAATGAAACGAAAGCGTTTGCATAGATTCCGCTCAATGACATAAAAGCAACAAAGAACCCGACAGAGTAGCGTCCTTTTTTGTTACCAGCCTTTCGAATCCTTTGCCTTAATGTCACTCTAGATATATTTTCATCTTTTGCTAAGTGTTTCATCCCTGCTTCGCTACAAAGCCAACACTATTTATCATCCGTTTTGTGCTGCCTGTTCTTCGCCCCTACAAATATTATTTTCCGCTATTCCTTCCAGGGTCTAAATTGATGATTCCTTAGTGCTGTAGGAGACGTCTGTCTAACCTGTCCCTTATTTCGTACTGATTCTTTTCAGTGCGGCTTGCTTTTGTATCTAATATGTCCACTTCATTTTTTGTAATAGAACTACTTCTCAAATGCTTGTGATTCTTCTTCTCAGAAGTCTCCATGGCGACGTTTCACTTTAAAGCAAGCTCTGGCCCACTTGTGTAACAGGTGTTTCATGTACTACAAAATGCTGCGTTATCTGTCTAGTGTTGGAACCAGTACCGTCTGAAACAGCATCCAGTTACTAGCCATGCTCTGGCCTGTTCGTTAGAGTTTACAAGTGGCGCGTAAGTTTCAGCAGAACTAGACAAGTTAGCAGTGTTACGGCATAAAGAGTGAGAATGTATAATAGTTATTGACTTTTATGGGATGGGCTTATTTTCTTTATATACTAGCTATTCCAGGCCACGTGTTCCTGTGGCTCAGTGCGGTTAAAATTACAAGAAAGAGAAGAGAAATCACACGTTTTTAATATATGAGACTCCTTCTCTCACAAGTCTTCGTCCATCTCCTCCTACCCCTCTCTTTGTCCATCTCCTCCTTCTTCTCCTTCTCTCCATCGTCTCCTGCTACTCTTTCTCCCCTCTCTCTGTGTCATCCACTGCGGTAGTAGCCCTTGGGCGGCCTGAGTGAGGCATGTCATCGACAGTTCCCGTCTCTATGTACCTCCTCCATGTTCAAACAACATCGACTTGGTTCACTCCGAGACGCCTGGACACTTCCCTTGTTGAGACGGGATCGAATCACAGCATTGACCGCCGAACCACGGCATTGACCGTCTAGGCATGGTTGAACTACAGACAACACGAGCCGTGTACCTCCTTCCTGGTGGAATGAGTGGAAGTGATCGGCTGTCGGACCCCCTCCGTCTAATAGGCGCTACTCATGCATGGTTGGTTACATCTTTGGGTGGGTTTAGTGACATCTCTGAACAGTCAAAGGGGCTGTGTCTGTGATACAGTATCCACAGTCAACGTCTATCTTAACTAGTTCTGGGAACTGGGGTGATGCAAAAGTGTTTTCGATGTGTGTATATAAGCAGGGTTAGTGTGTATTCAAATCACCTGTATTGCTCTCATTATGTGTCGTACCCCTCAGGTAATTAGGAGTGACCTCTGACATCTCCTCAATCCGACGCTGCTCTATTCCCATCTCCTCCATCCATTGTTGCATCTCACCTGAACCACTTTGGATCCATCGGACCAGCTCCCATACATCGTCTACAACACCATAGTATTGATTTAATAAAAGCATGTACACACAAAACTGGAATATTTTTTTTAGAATGGACACTTACACAATAGCCATAACGGGGAAGGCATCGTAACCCCTAACCTTCCCTGCTCCTCTTTCTCAATCTCATCTAGAACAACAAACACTATGTGTTAGACAAAATATATTACGTATGCACATAGCACTACAATGAAATTTTAGAAGGATTTTTTTTTTAAATACGTGTCAGCGACGTATTACGTAAACACACAATATTACAACAGATGAAAATATATACTTACTACGATGCTGCTGCTGCTGCCGCCTCTCAGCTTCCAACTGATCCACGATTTGGAGGATATAAGCTGAAACAACAAGAAGAAGACGTATTCAATACTACCAAATTCTTAGTCAAAGAACTGTGAGAAGGAAAAGTTAGAGTTATCGATATGAATATGTCTTACCTGGCAATTCTCCTTGCCTAGGGCTTTTGCCACTAAGAATACTGACGTTAACTGCCTACCAAGGAAACACGGTCCATTATTGTTTTCATCTGAAACATATGTCGAAGCTGTCAAGAATCCTGAAAACCATTAGAAAAATAAATTGGAAGAATAAGTAAATGAATAGCAGAATTCTATTTCAGCAGACATTTTTGTGATAACTGTTACTTACACTGAGGTTATAAGCAGCATGGGATAGCAATTTCCACTGTGGTCGAGCGGTTCTAGGCGCCTTAGTTCGGTCCCGCGCTGCTGCTACTGTCACAGGTTCTAATCCTGCCTCGGACACGGATGTGTGCCATGTTATTAGGTTAGTTAGGTTTAAGTAGTTCTAAGTCTCTGGGACTGATGACCTCAGATGATAAGTCCCATAGTGCTTAGAGCCAGTTGAACCATTTGGATAGTGATTTGCACATATGCAGATGGCGGCAGGATCGTGTACACAAGGTGTAAAAGATCAGTGCATTAACAGAGTAGTCAGTTGTACTCAGGTGATTCCTGTGAAAAGTTTCCGACGTGTCTACGGCTGCACGAAGGGAATTAACAGACTGTGTACCCAGAATGGTAGTTGGAGGTAGACGCACAGGACATTCGATTTCGGAAATTGTTTGGGAATTCAGTATTCCGAGATCCACAGTATTAGGCGTTACCTCTCACCACGGACAACACAGTGGCCGACGGCATTCACTTGAGGACCGATGGCAGCTGCGTTTGCAGAGAGTTATCAGTGGTAACTGACAAACAACAACCACAGAAATCAATGTGCGACGTACGACAATCGTATCCGTTAACACAGGCGGCGGAATCTGGCGTTAATGGCCTATGGTAGCAACGGCCGACACGGTATTTGGAGGCAGCCGATGACTTTTTTCATCTTAATGTATGAAATCTGAGATCATAAAACACCACGACTGTCTTGCAGATATACTACTGGACATTAAAACTACCAAACCATGAAGGTAGCATGTAACAAACGTCAGAATGGCGACGTGGTTAGATATTCAAACGATTAACACATCAGTGCAGCCGCACGAAGTATGTAGGAAAAACATCGTCTACATTCCGTATTTGAGAATGATTATGAAGCTGGTTTCACATTAAGAGACCGAATGACAGTGTTCTTTGTTTGAGGTACAGCTGTTTAGCATTCCACAATGTTGCTGCTAGCTTTGATCCGGATCCCTTGACTGTTGTACGAATATCAAATAGGTTCAGAAGCACCATACTCGACGCTATGCAGGATGTCTACAGCTCATGGCGACTAGCGCCTCATAGGACATACTACTGTTCGCTTGGCCATGCAGCATCGTACAGCCATGTCAGTTACCCTTAATCCAGAAATTTCCTAGTTGTCCCTGACGATTGGTATCAGTTTCTTTTCTTTTCTTTCTTTTTTTTTTAAGGATACAACGTGATCAGACATAACCACTACTCTGGACAATAGGCGTTACATTTATGATGTACTAAGGCCAGTGGCTGCGCCTTATCTGCGAAATCCCTGAGGGTGTTAGCTTACAACATCACTGAGGAAAAAATCGAAACACCAAAAAATAAATAATGTAGAATAATTAAATTTCGGGAATACATTTGTCTAGGTATCATACTTTAGTGATTAACACTGCAAGATCACAGGTTAATGTAAGCGCTTGATAAACCTTTCCGAATGTGAAATGCTGATAGATTAATAACGGATGTAACTTCCAGAGAGTTGAATGCAAGGCAGCAAACGTGCATACATTGTGCTGTGCAAAGCCGGACGTCAGCTCATGGTGTGACCTGGTGGTCAGGGAGAGGCAGGATAAGGCAACAATTGCGGATGGAGCCGTAATCAGCTACCGTTGGCTACAGCAAACACATACACTTTATTTGAAGAAATAACTTTCAACAATCATTTTAAAGGAATTTTGGACACTGACGGCCTTACTAAGAAAGAATTCAAAATTATTTATCGGCTGAAGGCCACAAGCAACTTCAGAATACTCTATAGCTGTAGGCCTGAATTACAAGTGAGGCTGGCAATTACACGTTAAACATACTAAAATCTTTTTTAAACGATCTTAACAAACTGTAACGAGCTACAGCGACGGCTGAAAGCCTTATTAAGACAAAATTGAAAATTATTTGTCGGCTGACAGCCACAGACAATGTTACAAACAATTAACGGCTGATGGCCTGAATTACGAGTGAGGAAGGCAGTTACACTTTAAAACATTAAGGTAAATTTTAAACAATTATGAGAACTTGACCAAGTAAGACGGAGTCATCCACATACAGTGCTCCAAGGATGGACCTGAGGAAGGTCACTACATTTGTGCGAGTGGTGAGACTGGCAGCCAAGAGTAATGTTCACCTAAGGAGGGAAACTCAAACTAGAGACGGTTTAAACGCCGATCAACCCTCTTACCAAATCCACCTAACGCCAGATAACCAGTACAACGATGGAGTAATTCCGGCGGTGGCGAAGTGACAGACACCACCGTGTCTCCAGAATCCGCTGTTTAAAACACCAAAATGCAGAAGCAACCACTATAACCAAGGTAGACAAGGAAAACAATTATCCATACCCCAATCAAGGAAGCTGTCAAATTACACGCCATGCTGGACAGCATTGGCAAGACGAGGAAAAGTACACTGCCGCAAATTACGCTGAACTCCAGGGCAGGTAACAGGGGCGTTAGCGGCCACTAGGCAGTAAGATACCGCTGGTTGCACTTCACCAATAACAACACCAAATTCAAACTAATATTAAGCAGTAGAAGGCGGCTAATAGCTGCCGCCAACCTGACAGACTCCACTTGTTGCAGTTGGACTCACCGACCCTGGGAACAGCAACACGCAAACAACAGCGAGATCTCAAACAGTGGAGGTTTCAGTACTGGATACGGTTCACTCAACTGAAAACGTCCTGGGTTCGGACGTCGGCTACAGCCCCTCGATCCGACAGTGCCTGCATGCCGCCAGTGGTCCGGGCCTGCCCTCGCCCTGCAGGCCTCCTCGCTGCTCTGTCCGAAAACGAACTGCCTGACACACACGACGACCCAGAAATGCAAGTGGTCGCGCCAAAGATAGTACCACAGTACTGGCTATCGATAACCGCTGCTGCTGTCACTCGTGGACAAACAATACTAGCAATCACAGTGGCGTCATTACCACAAGAAGGAGAGACGGCACTACCGCTATTACAAGACGCCAAGTTATGAACGGCAAGAACGCGAGCCGCACACGACTCACATGGGATGGAACTCCTTGCCTGTTGCACTTGGTCGGTCACTGCAAGGACGGTTAGTGCTGTCTGTGGATGACACTGGAGTTGTCCGATGATGTCGATAAGCGCTCGATTGGCGGCAGATCTACTGATCAAGCAGGCCAAGGCCACATGTTGACACTCTGTAGACCATGTTCGTTTACAACAGCGGTATGTGGGCGAGCGCTCTTGTTGGAAAATACCTACTGGAATTTTGTTCTTCAACGGCAGCATATCAAGTCCGAACACCAAACTGACGTACACATTAGTTGTAAAGAAGCGTGGGATAGCCACAAGAATGCTCCTGCTGTCATACGAAATCGCGCTCCAGACCATAGCTCTAGGTCCAGTGTGTCTTGCACCACGTCCATTACTAGCCTCCTCCTAACACCGAGACAGAATCAGCCTTCATCAGAAAACACAACAGAGCTCCAGGTTACTCTCCAATGAGCTCTCCATTGACACCACTGAAGTCGTAAATGTCAGTGGCTTGAGATCAGTGGAATGCACCCTACAGCACGTCTAGCTTGGAGCTGTCCTTAAAGTAACCGATTTGTAACAGTTCGTTGTCTCACTGTGGTGCCAACAGCTACTGAAACAGCTGCTGCAGATGCAGTTACGATGCTCCAGATCCAGACACCGTACACGATGGTCACATGGCCATCTGGAGCCTGATCTTCTTGTCACCGTGCATTCTCGTGATCACCCTGTAGGCAATCACGTACAGTGCCTACATTCTAAGTCTTTTTGCAGTACCGCAGAAGAAACTTTCAGAGCTCTGTTACACTACCTCGGTCACTTAGTGTGGCTTTTGTCACCCTAAAGGTATTCATGACTAACATCAGCTGACCGCGCCCAATCTCAAAGTTAACTAATGCCCATGACCGTTACAGCGTGCATTTAAAGCAAACACATTCTCATGTTTATAGCGGCGCTTTTAGCGCCACTCTTATGCGAATAGCGCGAAATCGGGATAGAGATCATCTCCATTTGTGGAAACCCGCCTCTCAACTTTATGTCGCACAACTCCTTCCTCGTGCTGTTTTTTTTTTTTTTTTTCGTCACTGTAGTTCCGAACTGAAATCTATGTCGAAGTTGCTACTGCGCTAGTGCTTGGCTAGGGCCGTGGTCTAAGAGTCAGTCACCCGCTCCGCTAACTGCGTGGGGTACATCTCCCAGAAGCGAGTGCCGTGATCGTGCGGGAGCGGTCGGGAAGGCTGCGGCATTGCCCGTGAGTGCGGGGCGTGACCGAGCCGGAGGCAGCAGACGAGGATCTTGAGGTGGGCTACGTTAGGAGAGTGGAGCAGGAAATGCGGCGTCAGCGCGTCAACAACATGGGCCTCTACCAAAAGCACTCGTCGTTGCCGAGTCATGGCGAGGCACGAAACCATTATGAGGATGGGGGGATGGTGGTCCACGCTCGCCACTTTTCAGATCAGCGCAGCAGAAGAAAACTGTGGCAGTGACCACAGCTACATCTGCGGGGCTCAGGGGTGGACATTTTCAAAGTTAGTTGATGCACGGACGGGAAAGAGAAACCTTATCCAGTCTGGTACGCCAAGAAGCATCTCTTACAGAATCAGTTTCTTGCTCGTTGTCAATCAAATACGAACGAGTTTGAAGGCGCTTACAGAAGCAGTTTCTTGTTCGTTGTCGATCAAATCTGAACGAGTTTGAAGGCGCTTGATAAACTTTTAAGGTTGCCTATACATATAAAGGTCGTTTGATACTTGTTGTAACAATGAAGATCAGTAAACAGCCCCATAACACTGGAAATTCGACAAAAGTTCATGTAAACACACGTGTCAGTTTATCACATTACCTTTCAAATGCAGTATGTACGAAGTAATGTGACTAGGATCTAAAAAAAAAAAACTAAGAAAAACAGAGGGACTCGACCAAGCGATACACAGATCATGGGGCTTTCACGATGACTACGTGACCGCCTCCATCTCATGCTCAGCGTCGTAATTCACCGGTGCATCATAAGGCGCTCAAGCTTAATACTTCTCTTGTGATTTTCACGAAATCGCCTACGTAGTACGTCTTACTGCTTGCACGTTATGGCCGGCCGGTGTGGCCGAGGGGTTTTAGGCGCTTCAGTCGGGAACCGCGCGACCGCTACGGTCGCAGGTTCGATTCCTGCATCGGGCATGGACGTGTGTGATGTCCTTAGTTTAGTTAGGTTTAAGTAGTTCTAGGTTCTAAGGGACTGATGACCTCAGATGTTAAGTCCCATAGTGCTCAGAGCCATTTGAACCATTTTTTTGCACGTTATGTTGTCCTACTGATCCACTAAAAGTGTACAAATTCTGAACTAAATCCACGATCCGAACGTCGTGACTTCACCTTGTAAGTTCACTTCGACCAGACGTCCAGAAGCGTTGCAATCATTGTTGCTGCTAGAGGTGGTAGCCTTGTATAATGGATTTCACACCCTGTATACTATCAGATCAGGAGTAAATTTTCGTCGGATAAAAGACTTCTCGGTTTTCAGGCCGCGTACCTTCGAATAACACACTGAAAATTTCTATAGATGCGTCCGCCATTGTCTTCATTACCTCTTCAGTCTCAAGCACAAAAGTCCAAATGAGCTACATTTGCGGTAACTGCTTTTTGTTAATGCTAGTTGACTGGTTGGTTGGTTGGTTGATCTAGCGGAGGGGACCAAACAGCGAGGTCATGAGTCCCATCGGTTTGAGGAAGGATGGGGAATGACGTCGGCCGTGCCCTTTCAAAGGAACCACCCCGGCATTTTCCTGAAGCGATTTAAGGAAATCACAGGAAACTTAAATCATTGTTGCTGGACGAGGGTTTGAACCGTCGTCCTTCCGAATGTGAGTCCAGTGTGCTAACCACTGCGCCATCTCACTCGGTTTTAACGCTAGTTAACAGTGAACGACTCTCTAAAATTGTTTTGATGCGTTGCGAACTTTTGGTAGATGGTACCATATATGATACCACCTACAAAAAATTCACTAGGGACATAAGCAGGACAATTACACACACAACTATGCAGTTTCATGTTGATTTATTTCAAAAAAGGAATCATAATTGTTACACATATTGCTCATATTATCTGCAGATTTCATTATAGGCCAAACTGCAAACATTGTGCCAAAAATTTCAACAACTGTAAGTAAAAAATTCTAAATATTTAAACAAAAATTTTGTGATGTACTGTCTTGAGTAAAACAGTAAATATTTTACTAACACTTCTCTTACTTCATCTTTATGTTTTCGGAACTCATTTATTACTCAAATTTCAGCATCTATATCTTCTTCTGATGCACTGTATCGAAGCATCATCTCTGTCAACAGATTCGTCAGTCTTTAGTTCTGGTTTAGTTCTATTGACCAACTGAATGATCTCTTCATCAGTCATGTCCGGGAATCAAGTGGGAGAAAATATATAAACACGTTGCAACTGACATAAATAAAGTAGGCGCTGAGTCCGGGGGTATCATATATGATACATATAAGTTTAAAGCTTATAAATCTGTTATAACGTTAATTCATAGTGCGCTACTAACTGAGGGATGTCTGAACAGCTTTTATACGATATTAAAGCATGTCAAACCACATGTTATTAGAAAAAGTTATATCTTTACCTCTATTTTACCAAGACGTGCTGTGCAGTCACAGAATTCGTAGTTTGCCATTAGTGGTGCCACATCATGACGCTTGGAAGCAAGACGAACAAGCGAGCTGACTCAAGCGCGATGTCTACTGTACATGACACCACAGACAATTAAAAGTTCAGCCGCGTACACGAGCTAGAAGAAAAACCTGGAGTTATCATATACGATGCCTCCGAACTGAAGGGGCTCAGTAAAAAATTTCTCTCCTTCGACATTTTTCACTCCTGATGACGACGGCAGAGGCAGCTGTCCAATGCTCCAGGGTTTTTTCGAACTGACTCGGCTTTGAAAAACGAGAAGATTTTATTCAGGTAAGCCTGTGAAATTCGTTATTTCTCTGTCCTTCCCGGTGTTCTAATTTCAATTGCGAGCAGCGCCAGCCCACAAACTTCACTTATCACGGATGTACACAACGCTGTTTAAGGGCATGTGCTCTAGGGAGGTTAATCGCAAAGTGTGGAAGCAGGCAGCGATCAATGCCGTATCGCCTGCGACCGCGTCCCGCCGGAGCCGTTTCCACCTCCACGAGTGTAATTTATCCCTAATTGCAGGGCGCGGCCTCCCAGAAGGCTGAACCAATTCATCACAGAGACCGTCACGGCGCGGCTAAGCAGGTGCTTACGCGGTTCGGAAAGCATATCACGCCGTTATCTCGTTACACGGGTGACCTATGCACGCGCCGCGTAATTTGTTTGCGGCTGGGAGCAAATACGCGGATGAAAATCTGTCAGTGGAGCCGCTTCTGCAAATGAAACCTATACTTACACACCTGTTTGGCACCAATTTGCAGATTAGAATGGAGCCTCTGTGCAACTGATATAGCTTCCCTACCTTAAATTATGTAATTCAGATCGTAATACATAAAGAAACATACACAAACACACACACACACACACACAATAAAAGTAAAATGAAGATAATAGAATGTAATGGAATAAAATCAGCTGACGCTGAGGGAATTACAAAAGGAAATGCGACACTTAAAGTATTAGATGAGTTGTGCTATTTGGGAAGGAAAACAATTGATGATGGTCGAAGTAGGGAGGGTATAAAATGGCAAGAAAAGCGTTTCTGAAGGAGAGAAATTTGTTAACGTCGTGTATAGATTTAAGTGTCAGGACGTCCTTTCTGAAATTATTTGTGTGGAGTGTAGCCACGTATGGAAGTGAAACATAGGCGATAAACAGTTTAGACAAGAATGTTCAAATGGTTCAAATGGCTCTGAGCACTATGGGACTTAAATGCTGAGGTTATCAGGCCCCTAGAACTTAGAACTACTTAAACCTAACTAACCTAAGGACAGCATACACATCCATGCCCGAGGCAGGATTCGAACCTGCGACCGTAGCGGTAGTGTTGAATAGAACTGGGGAGAAGACGAATTTGTGGTACAGCCTGACTAGAAGAAGCGATCGGTTGGCAGGACACGTTCTGAGGCATCAAGGGCTCCCCAACTTAGTACTGGAGGGAAGCGTGTGGGGTATAAATCTTAGAGGGAGACCAACAGTATACAGTAAGCAGATTTAGAAGGATGTAGGTTGCAGTACTTAACTCGGAGATGAAGAGGCTTCCACAGGATAGAGTAGCATGGAGAGCTGTATCAAACCAGTCTTTGGACTGAAGACCACACACACACACACACACACACACACACACACACACACACACACAAACACACACACACACACACGCACACGCACACACACACATATATATATATATATATATATATATATATATATATATATATATATATATATATATATATACACGAAATAAGAACACCGTGAATTCATTGTCCCAGGAGGGGGAAACTTTATTGACACATTCCTGGGGTCAGATACATCACATGATCACACTGACAGAACCACAGGCACATAGACACAGGCAACAGAGCATGCACAATGTCGGCACTAGTACAGTGTATATCCACCTTTCGCAGCAATGCAGGCTGCTATTCTCCCATGGAGACGATCGTAGAGATGCTGGATGTAGTCCTGTGGAACGGCTTGCCATGCCATTTCCACCTGGCGCCTCAGTTGGACCAGCGTTCGTGCTGGACGTGCAGACCGCGTGAGACGACGCTTCATCCAGTCCCAAACATGCTCAATGGGGGACAGATCCGGAGATCTTGCTGGCCAGGGTAGTTGACTTACACCTTCTAGAGCACGTTGGGTGGCACGGGATACATGCGGACGTGCATTGTCCTGTTGGAACAGCAAGTTCTCTTGCCGGTCTAGGAATGGTAGAACGATGGGTTCGATGACGGTTTGGATGTACCGTGCACTATTCAGTGTCCCCTCGACGATCACCAGTGGTGTACGGCCAGTGTAGGAGATCGCTCCCCACACCATGATGCCGGGTGTTGGCCCTGTGTGCCTCGGTCGTATGCAGTCCTGATTGTGGCGCTCACCTGCACGGCGCCAAACACGCATACGACCATCATTGGCACCAAGGCAGAAGCGACTCTCATCGCTGAAGACGACACGTCTCCATTCGTCCCTCCATTCACGCCTGTCACGACACCACTGGAGGCGGGCTGCACGATGTTGGGGCGTGAGCGGAAGACGACCTAACGGTGTGCGGGACCGTAGCCCAGCTTCATGGAGACGGTTGCGAATGGTCCTCGCCGATACCCCAGGAGCAACAGTGTCCCTAATTTGCTGGGAAGTGGCGGTGCGGTCCCCTACGGCACTGCGTAGGATCCTACGGTCTTGGCGTGCATCCGTGCGTCGCTGCGGTCCGGTCCCAGGTCGACGGGCACGTGCACCTTCCGCCGACCACTGGCGACAACATCGATGTACTGTGGAGACCTCACGCCCCACGTGTTGAGCAATTCGGCGGTACGTCCACCCGGCCTCCCGCATGCCCACTATACGCCCTCGCTCAAAGTCCGTCAACTGCACATACGGTTCACGTCCACGCTGTCGCGGCATGCTACCAGTGTTAAAGACTGCGATGGAGCTCCGTATGCCACGGCAAACTGGCTGACGCTGACGGCGGCGGTGCACAAATGCTGCGCAGCTAGCGCCATTCGACGGCCAACACCGCGGTTCCTGGTGTGTCCGCTGTGCCGTGCGTGTGATCATTGCTTGTACAGCCCTCTCGCAGTGTCCGGAGCAAGTATGGTGGGTCTGACACACCGGTGTCAATGTGTTCTTTTTTCCATTTCCAGGAGTGTATATACACCAATTGTTTGTCTTTGGACTGAAGGCCAGAGACCACAACTATCTATATAATTAATTGTTTGCAGTGAATATAAATATGTGGAAAAATCTTATTGTCAGAGAAAAATAGCTTACTCACATACCCACTCTGTCATATAGGACGTACGCAAGTAATCCTTAACGTTTATAACTGAAGAACTTTCACATTGAGCTTGTACGTTTTATGGGACTATATGCTACCTTGCATGGTACTAAAAAATAGGCTACGAACAGGACATATCTCATGTGACATTTGTTCACGTAGTACTGGAAAGGTTTAACAGCTGCCGCGAAGCATTCCCTGACTGGGTTTGATATTTCGACATTAGAGATACGATAAGTCTCAGAAAATCAACTTCATCTTTGTATCTTTATTATCCTTAAAATCATTTTCGATCATTTTTCGGGAAACTAATAGAACTGAAATTTCCTTCCCATTTTTCCTTCGAGCATCGCCGAGATAACATAGTATCCTTCTTCTATCTTGTATTTTATGTTAAATAATAATGCTACTTCAATTACTTCATCTTTATTTTGGCTGCAAAGTACGGAACCCTGAGTTCCCATACTAATGGAGTAGGTTTTGTTTACTTCTTGGTCTGTAAATTAGTTGGAAGTATTCAGGTTGGTGACGCGACAATCGCGTGTCATAAACGCGCTATCGTCTTCCCATTTCATTATTTGCAAGTCCAACCTGCAGCCTATGCTTTTTTTAGAAAGTCCGATTGTCATTACTATTATAACGCAAAACTAACTTGCAATAACGGTTAATAATAACACGGTTTCATGTCACTAAGCCCGCTGCTTTCCAGCGACTGCGTCGC
The DNA here is from genome assembly GCF_021461395.2 of Schistocerca americana. Classification (NCBI taxonomy): domain Eukaryota; kingdom Metazoa; phylum Arthropoda; class Insecta; order Orthoptera; family Acrididae; genus Schistocerca; species Schistocerca americana. The sequence continues at coordinate 44,933,747 of NC_060120.1, forward strand.
GTCAAGCAAATTCTTGCATGAGAAGTAAACTAAACTCTTACAATAGAGAATCATTTTATTCAGTAAGAAAAGATTAAGAAAACCGATACCTTCTTGCCAATTTTATGATTACATGTTTTCTCTTCTTATCGGCAATTTGATGTATCCTTTCTTCGCTAGCACTTTTTATCTCACGAATAAATTTAAAATAACGAATCTCATAATGAAGAAGGAACGTGATACATAATTCAGCACCGCAAACCAGGTCCTACATTCAGGAGAAGAGGTCCCACAAATGTCTGTACAACAGTACCAAATAAAATCAAAAACGTAATTCAGGTACAGTTCATGTATTTCTTAATATATCTGTCGCATCATCAAACGCTCAAAATATTCATCTTGAGCAAAGAGACAAAATATAAAGCGATGACGGTGATACCCGTAGTCTAGGACAGCGTGTTTGACTAGCAATCAAAACGTCATGGGTCCTGGTTTCCAACCTAGCCATTGCTATTATTTTGATTAAAAACATCATCGTCGTAGGAAGTCACCCTGATTCTGCCAACAGGCTTACGGAACATTACTGAGTTTCAGGTGATTCTCTTGTCCTTGGGATGGTTTCTAAATGACGTATGAATTGACAATGATCAACATCATGAGAATGTAGAAGACAATGGGAATCACTGCATTAAAGACACAAAAGGTTTATCGACAGTACAGATGGGCTGTAATTCAAAAACTGTCATGAAAATCCCTACACTAGCAAAAGATTCCGGTTTAGTCCTCCATTCGGATCTCCGGGACAGGAAAGCAGACAAGGAGGTGGCAATGAGAAAAAGATGGAATAACTAACGACAGGGCACCATTTTACGAGTGGGAAATTTGAACGTGTCACGAAAGCTAGAAAATCTGGAAAAGGAAAAGCCAAGGCTCAATCTATCTACAGTGGGTGTTAAGTGAAACCATTGATTGTTTCCCGACGAAAATGGATTCGCTCAAATGGAGATCGGTTAGGGGCAAAATACAAGGGACGAATCTCGAGCATGAGCACTGCTCTCTTATTTTACTTCCAAAAGTCCGCTTATCAGGCACCTAAGACATGCGTAAAGCGTACTGTGCGGCACAGTTTTTTCCGCTTCCTGCGATGATAGCCCGTAAACTAAAGCGATTACCTGGACGTTTCCTATCGAAACCCTCTTGCAGGGACGGAGCTTCCTGAGATACAGGTAACGGCTTCAGCATGATTTATCCGGCGCACTGTATTAACATGTACTTAAGTCGCTCATTCACTCACGTCTCGACTCATCAGGTTACCTTCCATTCGGGAAGTGGATGCACTCACCGACTGTATATGACTTATAAATTATAGAGTGCAGCAATCAGTCGTCCTTTTTAGATTTTATTATGCAAATACAGATTTCGCCTAGTAGCTAGCCATTCTCAATGCACTATTTTTTACTCAAAGTACTCAAAGAACTGTGTCTGATGACCGAACAAAAGGGACTTACATGCTTTGAGAATAAAAAATAGTGCACTGAGAATGGCTAGCTAATAGCCGAAATCTGTATTTGTGAAATAAAATCTAAAACGGACGACTGATCGCTGCACTCAGTAATTTATAACACACGTCTCGACTGTTTACCTCCGGCCGGTCAGTTTAGCTCATTATGTCGATTTTGTCCGGATGAATTTCGAACTGCAGCATTTTATATCGGTGTAAATTATTTGTGGGCTGATATCCTCTCAGTGACATATCTCACGACCAGACTTTTGTTCCATCACTGGGGAGGACTTGCTTGCCGCCGGCGACGTCGTGAAAAATATTATTGTTGCAAATTGGTCATCCTATTCTACCGTTAGACGTGACATCGTTGTGGTATAAGGTCATTCACAAACTTGTACCAACCTATGAACGTCTTTTTCGTATTGGTCTAAGTACGATGGACCAGTGCTGCAATTGTGTCCAGACTGATACGTTAAGGCATAGGCTCGCTTCTATTGCGGTCGAGAGCACAGGATCTGTATTCGACAGCAGCGGGCTTTCCTCACTCGATCGATTGAAAATGCCGTTTCGGATGACGTCCTTCTACGTCCATACTCTTCCTTTTACCGCGGACGAGAACCAATACGATTATATGGCTCTTAGGCCATTACATTCAGCATAACGTGGGAGGCGAGAAGGTTTCAGACCCTCATACGTTCCAGACACATATCGTTACCCCCCACTGGAATTGGCAGCGGATGCGACGTTATTGTTCTTTATTTGGCAATATGCTGTCTCTCGTATTTAATCTCCGGAGATTGGATAATTTAGACTTACGGCACTGTAATGTTTCAAGAACCATTCCCACCCTCCTATTCAACTTATTGTGGTAACTGTTCGGGTTCATGGTTGCGGAGATTATGCTTTTATGTAATCTGTTATGTTTCATAATGAAAAACAGTTAAGAAAAACGGAAAAAGGGTTTCGCATATGTCTCGCGGTACCAAAGCGGAAATTAAACCTTTCTTTGAAGTAAAACATCGTGATGTGTGTGATTGGTGGTCGTGAAAGTGTTATTTAAAACGTGATACATGACGCGGTACGATAGGACATACGTAAATAAAAAACAAATAAAAAATAGAAAGAAAAAAAATTTAATAATGTGGTTAAGGCGACCGCTCTCGTCAAGCGTGAAACACGTGTTCGACACCCGGTCCGGCACAAATTTTCACTGCCGTCATTTGATTATACAGCTGATGGTTGTCGATATTTGCTACTGCGAATACATTTCATGTTTACTTTTGTGTCATGTATTAGATTAATTCCGGCAGGATTAAATGTTCACCATCAAAATCCACCGTAATTTAAAAGGTATCAAAACTAGAACACGCCTGATTCCATAAGGGAAAAGGGAATTTTTTTTACACTGTTGCTATAAATTATGAATTTTAGGCACTGTTAATTAATGAATAGAATTGTGAAGACATAGTGATCAGAGTTTTGTTAATTGTGGTTGAATAATTTATCGCCGAACATCCTACAACAATTTATTTTAAACAGACCGAAAATGTGTGTCTGTATATGTAATATGACTTGATCTAGCCACAATGATATAAAGTTTGGGCAGTTTTACTGGTATGTAGTTTGTGTTTAAAGAACGGTTATTAAAAAAATCCAGCTCGCAATTGCTTAAGGCCAGCCAGTGGCTTTGTGGGACCTTTAATTTTGGACCACGAGCCTAGCAGCGTATGCCAGGTAGATTACAGAGTTTTAAATGCGCGCGATCTCAGAACTTTACGTGTTGGGTCACAGTTCGGACTGTAAAAATATTTCGTTGGTTTCCGGACTTCAAAAATTTTCTCTAATGCTGTTCTGAGAACGTATAGCATTTTTCAGCAGTAGATGTAGGGTAGAAGTTTGTAATATTTCTCTAGTTAGGTGAAGTTGAGAGTTAACTTGATTTGTTTTGAGCTTCAGTGCTGAAGACTTATACCCTATTTCGTCAAAAGTATCCGAAACTAACCAGTAGATGCCACGAGAGGCGGACCCTCCACTACAAAAGGATTCGGTGTGTATTGTTGGTAGAGAATGAGCAACAGCAGAACGGGTGTATCAGGAGAATTCAGTAACTTCGAATGACGACTAGTCATTGTATGTCACCCGAGAGACAAACATATGAGCAACATTTCAACTCTTCCAGAGCTGTCGAAGTCAATTGTTGGCGATGTGATTCTAGAATGGAAAAGCGAAGCAACAACTACGGCTAAACCAGGGCCAGGATGACCACATGTCCTGACAAACAGGGACCGTCCAGCATTGAGGAGGATGGTTGTAAAAAATGCAGTGAAACATGTGGAAGGGGGCACTTGTGAGTCCCAAAGCGCTACCCAATTAGTATGTTGGTTGATTTGCGGGGGGGGGGGGGGGGGGGGGAGGAGACCAAACTGCGAGGACATCGGTCTCATCGGATTAGGGAAGGATGGGGAAGGAAGTCAGCCGTGCCCTTTCAAAGGAACCATCCCGGCATTTACCTGAAGCGATTTAGGGAAATCACTGAAAACCTAAATCAGGATGGCCGGACGCGGGTGCTACCCATAATCCATGACAAGACTAAGACATGTTATACGCTGGCCGGCCGGAGTGGCCGTGCGGTTCTAGGCGCTACAATCTGGAACCGAGCGACCGCTACGGTCGCAGGTTCGAATCCTGCCTCGGGCATGGACGTGTGTGATGTCCTTAGGTTAGTTAGGTTTAATTAGTTCTAAGTTCTAGGCGACTGATGACCTCAGAAGTTAAGTCGCATAGTGCTCAGAGCCATTTGAACCATTTTGTTATACGCTGGTGAATCAGAACAATACGACCACTGCCCGTTGGTGATGTTGCGTGGACGTAACGCGGGAATAAGGTATGTCAGCTGAGTTGCGACGAATGGGGAATGATTTTAGCGACGATACGGGCACAGTTATCAATATAAAAGAATTTTGACAATGGGCAGCTGCCAGTATGTGTGATGTAGAAGTACACCACTGGCCATTAAAAATGCTACACCACGAAGATGACGTGCTACAGAAGCAAAATTTAACCGACAGGAAGAAGATGCTGTGATATGCAGATCATTAGCTTTTCAGAGCATTCACACAAGGTTGGCGCCGGTGGCGACAGCTACAACGTGCTGACGTCAGGAAAGTTTCCAACCGATTTCTCATACACAAACAGCGGTTGACCGGCGTTGCCTGGTGAAACGTTGATGTGGTGCCTCTTGTAAGGAGGAGAAATGCGTACCATCACGTGTCCGACTTTGATAAAGGTCAGATTGTAGCCTATCGTGATTGTGGATTATCGTATCACGACATTGCTGCTCGCGTTGGTCGAGATCCAATGAGTGTTAGCAGACTACGGAATCGATGGGTTCAGGAGGGTAATACGGAACGCCGTGCTGGATCCCAACGGCCTCGTACCACTAGCAGGCGAGATGACAGGCATCTTATCCGCATGGCTGTAACGGATCGTGCAACTACGTCTCGATCCCTGACACAACAGATGGGGACGTTTGCAAGACAACAACCATCTGCACGAACAGTTCGACGACGTTTGCAGCAGCATGGACTACCGTTTCTGCGGTTACCCTTGACGCTGCATCACAGACAGGAGCGCCTGCGATGATGTACTCAACGAAGAAACTGCGAGTACGAATGGCAAAACGGCATTTTTTCGGATGAATCGCGGTTGTGTTTACAGCATCATGATGGTCGCATCCGTGTTCGGCGACATCGCGGTGAGCGCACATTGGAAGCGTGTATTCGTCGTCGCCATGCTGGCGTATCACCCGGCGTGATGGTATGGGGTGCCATTGGTTACACGTCTCGGTGACCTCGTGTTCGCATTGACGGCACTTTGAACAGTGGACGTTACATTTCAGATGTGTTACGACACGTGGCTCCACCCTTCATCGACTACTGCCCTGGGCAGCACATTCTCCAGATCTATCACCAATTGAAAACGTCTGGTCAATGGTGGCCGACCAACTGGCTTGTCACAATACGCCAGTCACTACTCTTGATGAACTGTGGTATCGTGTTGAAGCTGCATGGGCAGCTGTACATGCACACGCCATCCAACCTCTGTTTGACTCAATGCCCAGGCGCATCAAGGCCGTTATTACGGCCAGAGCTGGTTGTTCTGGGAACTGATTTCTCAGGATCTATGCACCCAAATTGCGTGAAAATGTAATCACATGTCTGTTGTAGTATAATATATTTGACCAATGAATACCCGTATATCATCTGCATTTCTTCTTGGTGTAGCAATTTTAATGGCCAGTAGTGTAGATATCCTCTGAGTAGTGAAGCAACATAAATCACTTAAGAAAAGGAAGTCTTCTGGTCCCGACTGTATAGCAGTTACGTTCCTTTCAGGGTATGCTGGTACAATAGCTCCACACTTAACAATCATATACAAGCATTCGCTCGACGAAAGACCCGTACCCAAAGACTGGATAGTTGCACAGCTCACACCATTATTCAAGAGAGGTAGTAGGGGTAATTCACTATATTGCTAGCCCGTCTAATGACGTCAATATGCACTAGGATTTTGGAACATATGTTGTGTTGGAAAATTTTAAGTTAACGTCGAAGAGAACGGTCTATTGATACACAGTTAACATGGATTTAGAAAACATCGTTCTTGTGAAACACAGTTAGCTCTTTACTCAAACGAAGTGTTGAGTGCCATTGACAAGGGATTTCATATTGATTTCGTATTCCTACATTTCCAGAAGGCTTCTGACACTGTAGCATACAAGAGGCTTGTAGTGGAATTGCGTGCTTAAGGAATATCGTCTCAGTTATGTGATTGGATTCGAAATTTCCTGTCAGAGAGGTCACTGTTCGCAGTAACTGAAGGAAAGTCATCGAGTAAAAGAGAAGTGATTTCTGGCGTTGCCCAAGGTAGTGTTATAGGCCCTTTGATGTTCCTCATCTATATAAACGATTTAGGAGACAATCTGAGTCTTAGGTTACTTGCAGATGATGCTGTCATTTATCGAGTAGTAAAGGTATCACAAGGTCTAAATAAATTGCAAAACGATTTAGAAAAGACATACTTATGGCGAAAAAATTGCCAACTGACCCTAAATAACGAGAAGTGTAAGGTCATCCACATGAGTGCTAAAACGAATTCGTTAAACTTCGGTTACACGATAAATCAGTCAAATCTAAGGGCCGTAAATTCAACTAAATACCTAGCAATTACAATTACGAACAACTTAAATTGGAAGGAACACATAGAAAATGTTGTTGTGGAGGCTAACCGAAGACTGCTTTTCATTGGCAGGTCACTTAGAAAATGTAACAGATCTACTAGGGAGACTGCCTACACTACTCTTGTCCGTACTCTTTTAGAATACTGCTGCGCGGTGTGGGATCATTACCAGATAGGATTGACGGAGTACATCGAGGAAATTCAAAGAAGGGGAGGACGTTTGTCTTATCCCGAAATAGGGGAGAGAGAGTCACTGAAATGATAAAGTATTTGGGGTGGATATCAAAAAACAAAGGCGTTTTTCGTTCCGACGGTACATTCTCACGAAATTTCTGTCACCAATTTTCTCCTCCGATCGCTAAAATATTTTGTTGACGACGACCTACATAGGCAGAGACGATAATCATAACAAAATAAGGGAAATCAGAGGTCGCGCGAAAAGATATAGATCTTCTTTTTTTCCACGCGCTGTACGAGATTGCAATAACAGAGAATTATTGTGAAAGTGGTTCGAAGAACCCTGTGCCAGGTACTTAAATGTGATTTGCAGAGTATCCATGCAGAGTTAGATGTAGACCACTGGAAACGTGCATCTCGGAAATGGCGAAACTGGTCGTCTGATCGAGTGCTTCTGTAGTAAACATCTATGCAGTGTGGTTTAACGGATGCTGAAACCATGAGAAAGTACTAGAAGTTCACGCCTCTTCACAGAACTTGGAGGTCGGAAGCTTGTCCGCTCTGTAAAGAAGAGTGTGCGTCGATGTGGATCAAATCTGACCAAACGGTACAATTCTGTAGCAGGCACAAGTGTTTCGTAGCACATTTGTCGCGTGCTCTGGATCGACGAGATTCGATCATGGCTCTATGGAAACGATTCGCATTGTCGGATGAATGATGTTTCTTTATCCAGATCGCTGGTCGTACCCGGATAGGCTGCTATCGAGGCGAACAACTGCTCGAAATGCACGACGCCAAGTAGGTAGGTCGATGGTGGAAGCAATATGTTACGGGGGACGTTACCTGGGCTTTCATGGAACCTGCCGTAAAAACTGAATGCGTCATGACACCTGTGGACTGCGTCAACATTATAGCGATCCACCTGCATTCCTTCGTACTTGGTGACTTCAAAGACGGCGTGACGTCTTCCAACAAGATAACATTCCGTGTCACAGCGTTTTCTGGAACGTGATAGTGAATTCACTGTCATGTCTTTTCCAATGAATTTGCCTTTTCTGCAGCCAATGCAACACATCCGGTACGCTATCGGGCAACAGCTCGACGTCCGCAAACAAGCGGCCCATAGTTTACAGGCAGTGCGTGGTCTGTGCTTACATATCTGGTGCCATGTATCATCGGATACCTAACAAGAACTTCTAGAATCCATACCACGCAAAATCGCTGTTCTATTGCGTGCTTAACTTCGACCAACCCACTATTACGCAGGATCTAATAATGAACTGGCGTAGCAGTGTACACATACGTAGAGGATGAAACTTCCTGGAAGTTTCATATCAGCGCACACTCCGCTGCAGAGTGAAAATCTCATTCTGGAAATATCCCCCAGGCTGTGGCTAAGCCATGTCTCTGCAGTATCCTTTCTTCCAGGAGTGCTAGTTCTGCTAGGTTCCCAGGAGAGCTTCGGTAAAGTTTGGAAGGTAGGAGACGAGATACTGGCAGAAGTGAAGCTGTGAGGACCGGGCGTGAGTCGTGCTTCGGTAGCTCAGATGGTAGAGCACTTGCCCGCGAAAGGCAAAGGTCCCGAGTTCGAGTCTCGGTCGGGCACACAGTTTTAATCTGCCAGGAAGTTTCATATCAGCGCACACTCCGCTGCAGAGTGAAAATCTCATTCTGGAAACATCCCCAGGCTGTGGCTAAGCCATGTCCCAGCAGTATCCTTTCTTTCAGGAGTGCTAGTTCTGCGAAGTTCGCAGGAGAGCTTCTGTACAGTTTGGAAAGTAGGAGACGAGATACTGGCAGAAGTGCAGCTGTGAGGACCGGGCGTGAGTCGTGCTTCGGTAGCTCAGATGGTAGAGCACTTGCCCGCGAAAGGCAAAGGTCCCGAGTTCGAGTCTCGGTCGGGCACACAGTTTTAATCTGCCAGGAAGTTTCATATCGGCGCACACTCCGCTGCAGAATGAAAATCTCATTCTGGAAACATCCCCCAGGTTGTGGCTAAGACATGTCTCCGCAGTATCCTTCCTTGCAGAGGTGCTAGTTCTGCTAGGTTCGCAGGAGAGCTTCTGTAAAGTTAGGAAGGTAGGAGACGAGATACTGCAGAAGTGAAGCTGTAAGGACCGGGCGTGAGTCGTGCTTCGGTAGCTCAGATGCTAGAGCACTTGCCCGCGATAGACAAAGTTCCCGAGTTCGAGTCTCGGTCGGGCACACAGTTTTAATCTGCCAGGAAGTTTCATATCAGCGCACATTCCGCTGCAGAGTGAAAATCTCATTCTGGATACGTAGAGGATGTTGCGGAAGTCCCGTTACAAATTTATAGGACTTGAACGGGGAAGTAAGAATATAACAGTTTCAATAGAAACCCATGCCTAATACACTGTTTCCGTTCTACAACGGTTTCAGTTTGGTTGTTTAACTCATCCGCTTCTGCCTGAGGAATCGAATTAGTCGTGAAGCAGTGCTATTATTGGGTAACAATACGGAAAGAAACATACCTAAACTGTGACCTGACGGCGGTATTCCCGATCGATTCTCGATCGTTGGGTCTCCGAGTGGCGTTTCTTTCTGGACCGCGCCTTGCAGGACCTCGTGGCTGTGCTGCTCCCAGATATAGTTTACAGGGACGTATTTTCCGTCCTCGGAAGTTTGGTGCTGTTTGTGTGTTTCAGCATTCTATGCCTAAGAAGATTATCTTTGTTGTTATGATTGTGTCGGAAACGTGAGCAAACCCCAGTGTTCGTGTTTCTCGGGATTCTGTTGGGTGATGTACCTTACTTAGTGTGTTTTTCTTGGCGTTCTGTTGTGCCGTTGCAGAACTTTGTTTAACAATCATAAATTTAATCTTACCTGCAAAGCCGTATTTGTGGAGAGTTGTTATTTAAATTGCATTGTCTCCCCAGCTTGCCCTTTGCTACTGTATTAAAAGTGTTTGTTGTTTTGATTAATCGCAGTTGCTTGCCTTAAAGAACTAAAGCTGATTTTGAACGATTGAGAATTAGTGTAACTGTTCAGTCCAATAAAGCCACCCTGTTAAAAGAAAAATTTTGGTGCTACCATTTGTTTCCCCCTTGTTCCCATACCACGGCTCACTCCATTTATCACTAAAGAATATTTATTTGAATTAGTACCTAAACATTAAGTGTTTACACTCTCTCAGAACTGAAAAGAACCTACCACGCTGTACGTCGAGGACAGTACTGACACATTACAACGGAGGCTCGATGTGGCGCCCACCGGTGTTGTTACAGACATTGCACTATGCAGCATGTTCTGGTACAGAATCTCCATCCCATCTAGTGTCTGTTCAGTGTCAATTTCAGCAGTCGAACACGTTCCAGCAGATGTTCCTCTGAGTCTACAGGTGTCTCGTAAATTAAGCTTCACATACTACATCACATGTTTCCCGATGATGCTGTAGTCTACAGGAAAGTAGTATCACACGAAAGTTGTGAACAAATCAATGAGGATTTGCAGAGAATAAATGCTTGGTGTAATGACTGGCAGTTATTTCTCAAAAAAATGGTTCAAATGGCTCTGAGCACTATGGGACTCAACTTCTAAGGTCATTAGTCCCCTAGAACTTAGAACTAGTTAAATCTAACTAACCTAAGGACACCACACACATCCATGCCCGAGGCAGGATTCGAACCTGCGACCGTAGCGATCTCGCGGTTCCAGACTGCAGCGCCTAGAACCGCACGGCCACTTCGGCCGGCGTTATTTCTCAGTATTACTAAGTGTAACCTACTGCGTATAACAATGCGAAAATCCCCATTATGTACGAGTACAAAATAAACGCCCAGTCTTTGATAGCGGGCCGGCCGCGGTAGTCTCGCGGTTCGAGGCGCGCAGTCCGGAACCGTGCGACTGCTACGGTCGCAGGTTCGAATCCTGCCTCGGGCATGGATGTGTGTGATGTCCTTAGGTTAGTTAGGTTTACGTAGTTCTAAGTTCTAGGGGACTGATAACCACAGCAGTTGAGTCCCATAGTGCTCAGAGCCATTTGAACCATTTTTTTGATAGCGGTAACATCCGCAAGTATCTGAGTGTAACTATTCGAAATGATCTCAAACGGAATTATCAGATTACACAAGTAGTGGGTAAGGCGAACTCTAGATTGCGGTTTATTGGTAGAATCCTGAAGCGATGCAGTCCTTCAACAAAGGAAAGAGCTTACAATCCGTTAGTTCTTCAGTCTTATTGTTCGTCTGTATGGGACCCTTGCCAGTTGGGTCTGATTCAAGAGATTGAGAAGGTCAAAGACGAGCGGCAAGATACGTGACTGGTAAATTTAGCCATCGCGAGAGCGTTTCAAATCTCATAGAACGTTTGAAGTGGGACACACCTGCAGATAGACGACTTCCCGAGGCGGCCGGAGTGGTCGAGCGGTTGTAGGCGCTACAGTGTGGAACCGCGCGACCGCTACGGTCGCAGGTTCGAATCCTGCCTCGGGTATGGATGTGTGTGATGTCCTTAGGTTAGTTAGGTTTAAGTAGTTCTAAGTTTTAGGGGACTGATGACCTCAGAAGTATAGTCCCATAGTGCTCAGAGCCATTTGAACCATTTTTTGAACGACGCCCCAAACGGAAGGGGCTGCTTACTACATTCCGAAATCCAATCCTCACCGAGGATGTAGAGCATATATTAGTAACACCAACTTTCAAATCGCGCAATGATGACCATTCAAAGATAAGGGAAATTAGAGCTCGTACTGAGGCGTTCAAACAGTCGTTTTTCGCTCGCGCGATCCGCGAGTGGAACACGAGCGGGGAATATGACTTTGGCGCGAAATGTACCCGCCGCCACACACCGCTTAGTGGCTAGCGGAGTATATATGTAGATGTAGATGTAGATGTAGATGTAGACATGAAGTAGTCCATATAGGTGACCGTCTGATGTAATACACGTTCTCTGTCTATTCTGTTGCACACGAGAGCAGACAACTGGGATACATTTTTCTTTCCCTTAGGAGGTGTGAACGTGTTACACACGTGAACTGAAACCGTCGGAGCACGGAAATTATGGGTTTCTGGACAGGGGTTCCTATTCAAAATATTATGTACTCGTTCCCTCTACAAGTCCTAGAAGTTTGTAACGAGAATTTTCAACACCCTGTATAAATGTATACACACTGGGTATGATACGGCAGGTGATAAGCTGTGGCAAGCAATCCAGAAGATATGCTGTTTTCTTTCAGTTATCATCATGATTTTCTGTAATTGCAAGATCAGTGGTAGGGAAGTATTAAGATTTCGCATACATCGCTTATATGCTTTTACGTTTAATTCTTTAAATTTATTGAACATTTTCTGTTTTCTGTTGTTTATTTTAATTTGGTTTTTCGTTTGTTGAAATATTTTACTTTTAAATATTGTTTCATTTTTTATTATTCTCAGGAATTTTCTTTCTCTCAAATGGTTAACTTCTCGGCCCGGTTTCTCCGCTATTGAGTTTTCCACAGTAAAGTAAAACTTCCACAATTCCGAAGGTTGATTTGACCACGACGTTGCTTTAACGGGCACTGTCCTATCGGGGTGGTATGTCCTTACCTTCTTCAAGCATTTGAACCGATTTACGCGTCCAGTTGTATGTTAACCTACAGTTTTATGTGGATCAGTAATCAGGGTGCTTTGAAACTTAACAAACGTTGGCAGAGGTGAGTGAAGCAGTTAGTGATAGATACGAATCCTAGGACTAACTGGGGATCGATTCGTAGACTTTTTTTATTTACCGTCTGCTAGTTAACCATTGAACCACCTAGTCTATGACAGAGGGAAGTGAAATTTCTTGCGTTTAGAGGTTAAAGCATAGTTCTGTTTTAAATGAGATTGCCTTTCTCTGAGGTAAAAATTTTAACAAGATTTTCTTTCTCTGAAACAAAAAAGGTCTTGTTCTAATTAAAAACGCTCATCTCCTTTTCTCGTAAAATGGCTTGTCAAAATTTGTTGCAAGGATCTCATAATCACCTTCGTAGGCCGTACCTTAATGGGAAAGCTAGCACAGTTCCAGCAACTGCACTAAACTTGGCTTCGTTTCGAAAAGAGGCCTGTGTCACCGGACAAGACAGGCATATTATGTCATCACGTAGTGGCTTCTCTTGTCGTAAACATCACAACCCCATTTCTCGGAACTCGTTTGCTATCGTATCACCTATCCCACAACTGTAGACGTAATCACTGGCCCGACTTCCTGGTATCCAGAGTCTGGCGATGTCTACCGTGTTCTCTCTGCTAGGTACGTGTCTCCACGTTCAAGATCTAATCAGAATATTAATTACTCTCGCCTGTGTTGTCTGTTTCCTGTAAGGCAGTTTTATGAAAGCAAGGTTCACGTTGTCACTGACAAACTTGTTCTCTACAGCTCGTTTAAGAACTAATCTTGCATGCAACAGAGATCTGATCCCACGGGCTCTAGTAAGAAGTGTCGGTTTGAGTACTGCTATGAAGTATAATTGGAAAGAACATACTACAGCACGCTTTTTATCGAAGATAAGCGGCTAAGCAGTTTTTTGTTACCCACAGTAGATACGACTGCTGCTGTCCTCTTGTCTTCTGCAATTTATATTTCGCTTATTCAGTGCACTCTTCCACTTTTCTACTTCACTCTGAGTACTTCACAAGTATGCCAGTCTTTCATGTAATGTGAGATACGTAGGGGTAAAATGAATAAAATGAGATTTTTTTGAATGGCAGTTATCAGTAGCCGTAAATCGTTACTTATCGAACCGTGTATTACTAACAACTCTTTATTTTATTTTGTATTAATAAAGTGGCTTGTTTAAAGGGTAGTCTCATTCCTGCCGTCTGTACTATTGCGAACAGCTTTCTTATTGCATTTTACGAACTCTTCACCATGAAGTGAAGAGACATAGCCCAGAATGAAACCACTACTACGAATATTACTTCTGTACAACACTATATTACAGGAAAAATTATATAAAGGCCAGAATAAGTGAAGATCTGACATCACTTGAATTCTACACAAAAAGTTTACTAATAATTTTGATGTCATAAATGGAACAACAGCAACATTACATCGTAATTTAACAAAAATAAATTAATAAACAAATAAATAAAATTAGAAAAACAATTAGCCTAAATCGTAAATGATGTTTATTTCACTGGTATCCTGTTCGGTCATAGATAGGCATCTTCAGACCAGAATGTTTATCCATTGGTGATGTGTGGAGTCGAGGCTGAGAGAGATCTCTCGTAAACCATGTACCTCTGGTCATGATGTTATATCTTCTTCACTGTGATGAGCATCGAATGTAGTCCCGCCTGTCGAAACTTTGTGATTGTCGAGTTGGTCTTCAGTTTCCTTGAAGACCCCCCACCGTTGATCTACGCCTCTGGACTGTAGTTAGGATGCATATGGAGGATATGGACGACTTTCCTGCACTTTGGCTTGCTGATGAAGCTCATTATCCAGTGTTACATATATGACTTCCGACTATCATCAATAGACATGAAGCGACCTGAAGTAGCGCTTTAGTAACTTTTGCGATAGTCCTTTTTAGACACAGGCGTAAAAATTGAAACCAAGTCTCCTGGGCTGTAACTCGCTGGCCGGTGTTTGGCGTAACAGAGCCCTCGATCCTTTTTCTGAGCGTCCAGGATTCGAATGCAAAACAACTGCCTTGCCTCTTCGGTCCTGTTGATGTGGTGTTTCATGTAGTTATCCTGAGTATCGTCCACCTGAAACGGGATGAGAGTACCCATTGTCGATTCAGACTCGAGGCCGTGGAGTAAAACTATCGGTGTTAAATCTGCAGCGTCTCGCATAGTTGTGTTTTATTGAAAGTCACACGGGCAGTACTGTATCCCAATGATTGAGAGCATATCTGCCTGTGTGTTATTAAATCATTCTTGAGGCCAGTCGTCTCTTGATGAAAGACAATTGTAATCCTATGGGTGACTTCGCAAGGTGAAAATACTACTGACACTAATATCGGACAGGAAACTTGTACACTTTTAGAGATCACCACACAGAGAGCGCCGTGCTTCAAAATAATCTTTACAAGGAATTTTGCAATTTCTGAAGATTCGGCTATCGGTGCAATGTTAGTGACAGCATAACGGCTGAGATAGTCAGTGCAGTACACTTTCCATCGATTCCACTCTCTCTTATTTGAGCGCCTACCAATATGTCGATTCCTGTTCGGTGTAATGGTGCTGCTGCTAGCGGACATTGTAACAGATACTCTGGAGGAAACTGTGGCAGGTGGTTACATCGGTAGCATTCCTTACAGTGACACGTATAGTTTCTAACAGATCTTCAGAGACGGCCAGTGATACCTGCGTCTGATTGCCAGAGTCTTGAAGAATCGCCGGCCGGAGTGGCCGAGCGTTTCTAGGCGCTACAGTCTGGAACCGAACGACCGCTACGGTCGCAGGTTCGAATCCTGCCTCGGGCATGGATGTGTGTGATGTCCTTAGGTTAGTTAGGTTCAAGTAGTTCTAAGTTCTAGGGGACTGATGATCTCAGAAGTTACGTCCCATAGTGCTCAGAGCCATTTGAACCATTTTTTGAAGAATCATAGGTGACCCGATGTTTGAGTTTTGTGAGAAAACCTTCAGGACAGCTGGCCGTAGATGAAATGGGACACATACAACCGTTTCTGCCCCACTCGATCACAGTTCGTCTTATAAAGCGTTTCGTTTGATAACTGGAATTCTCATTCGGTCGATTCCGCATTCTTTGATACCTCCGTTGTTTCCAGTAATGCCGGATATTCCTGCAGTTTAGCAGGAATGTAATCTAATGTGGCGATGACTAAAATTTAATCCACGCTGCTGTCTTCCACTAGAGGGTTCCCTGAAAGGCAGTCGGCCTCCTTTTGTTTGCGTCATCTGTGTATACGACTATGGCGTCGTACTTCTGAAGCCTCAAAGCCCATCTCGCCAGTCGACCGAACGGATTCTTCAGGCTAGGCAGCTAACATAGAGACTGATGGTCCGTCTCAGCGGTGCAAGTTTTGGCAAACGAATATTCCAGAACAATTAAAATTTACTATGTCTGTGTCGTAGAGTAGCTCATACCGGTCTTTTGTACTAGACCTGCCTCTATTACAAAACTGCTGGCGTAGGCTTGAAGTACGTCTCGCCATTCTGGTCATACAATGATGGGCTACGAAAAGATTCTTCTTGCGTTTAATTCTAGGAGAATTTGGCGCCTCCCTGCAGTATTTCTCGCAAGGAGCGTACTTTGGTACAGCAGTACTTTATCGATGTCTGGTAGTGCGAGAAAATTTCTCACCTTACGAATGTGCCCAGGAGTCTGAAAATATGTCACTACTGCTCATATTATCTATGGATCGGGACGAACTCCGTCGCCATTCAGTAATCGCCCCGAAATTATTTCTTGTGTGATGAAGAGACAATATTTCGGATTCCGGCAGAACCCTGCCGGCTAAACACACCTCAACCCCCTCAACCCGGTTGTCAGATGTTTTTCAAACATTTTCGAGAAAACAACAGGGTTTTGCGGATGCAACGATACATCATCCACTTAATGCGTCAAAGCATCATACGTTCGAAAGTGGCTGAAGCGGTGCAAAATCCAAATGCGCAAAATTAAACTCATAAGTTATAGGCCGTCAGGTCTTATGAAGGCAGGGTTTACTGGCCACGCTATCTGCCAATCTTCATCTTCATACGAACAACAGAAGAGAACTAAGGGACCTCTGAAAGGTCGACGACGTCATCTAGCGGCATATTCTGTACTTCCTCACAGGCGACACGCTATGTGATCGCTGGTACATAAGCCGCAGTGTTGATAGAGATTTTTTTTTTTTTATACCGTGGGCCACTTCTCTGTCTTTTCTCCACTGCTGATTTGGAAACACCCGAAATTTGACACATAATGGCTGTCGCTCGCTGATGCTGTCCTCGGTCACCGGATCGTATTGGCTTTTCGATTGTATCTTCCCTCCTCTGCGTTGTGGTAGTGGAATTCTATGAGACTAAACTGTCCTTCCTGGACTACTTCGGCTGTTCCTATGCACATATCTTCAGGGATGAAATGTGGCTGATAGTGGCAGTTAGTGATCTAAAGTCCTCCTTGACCAGTTACAGTGCCGGCCGCGGTGGCCGTGCGGTTCTAGGCGCTCCAGTCCGGAGCCGCGCTGTTGCTACGGTCGCAGGTTCGAATCCTGCCTCGGGCATGGGTGTATGTGATGTCCTTAGGTTAGTTAGGTTTAAGTAGTTCTAAGTTCTAGGGGACTGATGACCACAGCAGTTGAGTCCCATAGTGCTCAGAGCCATTTGAACCATTTGAACCAGTTACAGTGTTTATAATCGTCGCCGGGACGTAAATTTCTTTTATGAATCTGAGTAGCTTATTGAAATACATAAATGCTCCCCAGCTTAACTGAGCATCTGTGTTGGCGGCTGCCAATCATGACATTGATAACGGCAGGATAACATCATCTTGAGCGTTAAACAACCGCCGACAGCAATTTTGGTTACGTAAGCTCGTTTGAACAGCTTCGTTAATCTGGAACGCTTATTGTTCGCAGTGTATGATTGTCCGTGATTCCTGCAAGGAGTTCCACTCGACAAACGGTATTAAGCGACAACATGCGTACCTAATTATTCCAAAACAACGAGTATAAAAACGTGATTTGCACATATCTCGGGTTCTACTGGTGATAAAAAGGTGGCGTCAAATGTTTTGGATAGCCCTCGCGCTAGGGACCATTCGCATACCCAACATAAGGGTTGTGTTACTGTCACTATCCAACAGTACAGGGTCAAAATGTGAATATTACGCACTTCCTTCCGGCGGTCAACGACCACAAGTCCTCCGTCACCTGACAGTGAAGCAGCAACAATAATGGTTGCAGGATCCAGGACGTGCTCGGCTCCACTAAGGGAAAGTTGGATGCATTATACACTGCAGGCGTGTACAAGGTGGAATGCGAATGTGGAGAGGCATACATCAGGAGACTGGTAGGCCAATAGCAAATCGCATTCGGGAGCACGAGCGCTATGTTCGTCTAGGGCAACACGACAAATCTGCAGTGGCAAAACATCAGCAAGACTGCGGAAAGGAAATAAAATCAAGCGAAGCCTGTGTGTTGGCCAAGCAGACGGTTTTGACGAAACGAAAAATCAGAGAGGCCATCTAAATACTTAAACACCCTAACAACATGAACAGGAAGGATGGACTCAGGCTTGCCCCATCTTGGCTGCCAGCAATCTGAGCCCAACAGAATGCATTGTCAACACGAGACATGAGCAGTACCGGCGAGCAACTGCCGCCGCGCGGCCGACGTCCAACATTTGGTAAACAGCAGCCAACTTCTCATTCGACGGTGACCACCAATCATGGCACATAGCACAAGAGCCAATAGACAACAGAGGTCACGTTCTCCCTGCACCACAATAACCTTAAAATAAAGTTCCCTCTCCTTCTTCCTTAAGTGACCAATGAAACGAACTATCTTTTTAAAATCATGACGTAATGACATGCGCAGTGAACAGTAACAACAAAATGTAAGGGATACTGCATAGCCTGAACGCACCAGTAGACCCAGATTAAGGTCGCTGCAACCGTGACCGAAACGTTGGTTTTTCCCCAGCAGCAGTAGTTTTATACATTTTGACGCGGTACCACACCCAGAAAACCTTTATGTCGAATAATATTCTTTTCGCTGATGCCTTGATGGTTACAGTGAAAGCCTGTATACGAGTTTACTGCTGTAATTTATCACTAGCGTAACCCGGCTAGATATTCGAGATAGGCTACCTCACCCGACTCCTACGGCAATTAGAACAACACATCTCAATGACTGTCTTTTTTGCCAAAGTACTGAAGCTTTTAAGGAATTATTCATACGTGTACAATATTGGGTAGTAATATTAATGCCCCCCGCTGCAACTCCTCTCCCAGCAAACAACAACAAATATCAGTTACAAAGTAAATATACTAATTTCATGATTAGTACAAAGATCATTAAATTAAATCGAGCATTCAGTAAAACCCCTAGTATAATTACCAAACAAAATTTTAAAATAATGAACTAAAACGTGATCTTAAAGATCTTAATTTCTTTCTCGTTAGTTCTAGCCGATCAACTTAAAAATAATAAAAGGCTGTGACTATACGCGATTTAAGGTGATATATTTTACGGTAAGAGATATATGTTACGGTAAGAGATATATGGATAAGTGGAAATTTTTTCCTGTTCGTATATAATCTGCTCCTGTATTTTTAAAATAGTACATAAAGTGTGAACGTTCAAATTCCTTTAGATTTAACATGACACATGATGGATGTGCTTCGGATTTACAACCGTAAAAACACCAAGATTTATGAATTTATAGTTATTCTGCTTTATTTTCAACTGTATCTACTGCTTCAATATTGTATGAAGCTACAGATTATTTTGTGTATTTCATGCAGATAAATTTGATAACAGTACTTTCTCCTTCACATGGTATCTCAAGATATACGTTTGTGCATTCATATGCTAATATGTAACTAGGGACAATATGTAGCCAGAACTGAAGCAGCTAATTACTGACGTGTTTTAATCCAATTCACTTCCGCTACTTTATACCTAGCATACATGTTTTAATAACCAAATACATTTATCATTTTAAACCTCTGAAAAACATTTATCAACATAAACGTCTGGCGTGTACGTTGTGAGACAGTGATATGGTAATAAATGTTATGGAAGTTTTATAATTTTCAAATTGTTACAATATCATCCTGCATTCATTTTATGTCATAATATGACTAGACACCATTTTGGCATATAAGACAGTCACCCTGTTGCATTATAGCACCATATAATAGGTACAGAGAAATTGTGCCTTTTGTGTTTATCATTTCTTGCTGCTTTTAACATAGTACATGACGTTTGAACTTTTAATTTATTGTTTAAAGATTCAGCAATCCTTCTTTAATATATCACTAGTGATGCACTCCCTGTTAGGATGTCCAACATAATGTTTCGTATTTCTTGCTCGGTACTGACAATTCCGATATTACACTATTGGCCATTAAAATTGCTACACCAACAAGAAATGCAGATGATAAACGGGTATTCATTGCACAATTATATTATACTAGAACTGACATGTGATTACATTTACACGCAATTTGGTTGCGTAGATCCTGAGAAATCAGTACCCAGAACAACCACCTCTGGCCGTAATAACGGCCTTGATACGCCTGCGCATTGAGTCAAACAGAGCTTGGATGGCGTGTACAGGTACAGCTGCCCGTGCAACTTCAACACGATACAACAGTTCATCAGGAGTAGTGACTGGCGTATTGTGACGAGCCAGTTGCTCGGCCACCATTGACCAGACATTTTCAATTGGTGATAGATCTGGAGAATTTGCTGGCCAGGGCAGGCATCGAACAATTTAATTATCCAGAAAGGTCCGTACACGACCTGCAACATGCGGTCGTGCATTCTCCTGCAGAAATGTAGGGCTTCACAAGTATCGAATGAAGGGTAGAGACACGAGTCGTAACACATGTGAAATGCAACGTCCACTGTTCAAAGTGCCGTCAATGCGAACAAGAGGTGACCGAGACGTGTAACCAATGGCACGCCATACCATCACGCCGGGTAATAGGGCAGCATGGCGATGAGGAATACACGCTTCCAATGTGCGTTCACCGAGATGTCGCCAGACACGGAAGTGACAATCATGATGCTGTAAACAGAACCTGGATTCATCCGAAAAAATGACGTTTTGCCATTAGTGCACCCGGGTTCGTCGTTGAATACACCATCGCAGGCGCTGCTGACTGTGATGCAACATCAAGGGTAACCGCAGCCATGGTCTCCGAGCTGATAGTCTATGCTGCTGAAAACGTAGTCGAACTGTTCGTGCAGATGGTTGTTGTCTTGCAAACGTCCCCATCTGTTGACTCAGGGATCGAGACGTGGCTGCACGATTCGTTACAGCCATGCGGATAAGATGCCTGTCATCTCGACTGCTAGAGATACAAGGCCGTTGGGATCCAGCACGGCGTTCCATATTACCCTCCTGAACCCACCGATTCCATATTCCGCTAACAGACATTGGATCTCGACCAACGCGAGCAGCAATGTCGCGATACGATAAACCGGAAACGCGATAGGCTACAATCGGACCTTTATCAAAGTCGGAAACGTGATGGTACGCATTTCTGCTCCTTACAAGAGGCATCACAACAACGTTTCACCAGGCAACGTCGTTCAACTGCTGTTTGTGTATGAGAAATCGGTTGGAAACTTTCCTCATGTCAGCACGTTGTAGGTGTCGCTACCGGCGCCAACCTTGTGTGAATGCTCTGAAAATCTAATCATTTGCATATCACAGCATCTTCTTCCTGCTGGTTAAATTTTGCTTCTGTAGTACGTCATCTTCGTGGTGTAGCAATTTTAATGGCCAGTATTGTGCATTTAAACATGACACATGATGTACTGGCTTCGAATTTTTAGCTTATAATTAGATGCAAGATTATGATCGTCAAGATAAGCTGGCACCACTTGAGCTGTTGTTGCATACACTAAGGTGACAGAAGTTCTAACATCGTGTCGGATCTGCTTTTGCCTAGCGTAGTGCAGCAACTTACGTGGGGTGGGCTCAACAAGTCGGAAGTCCACTGCAGAAATACTGAGCCACGCTCCCTCAATAGCCGTTCGTAATAGCGGAAGTGTTGCTGGTGCAGGATTGTGTCCACGAACTGACCTCTCGATTATGTCCCATGGATGTTCTATGGGCGGGGAAATTATTCGCTCGAATGGTCCGGCAAATTTTTCAGACCAGTCGCGAACATCTGTGTCTCTGTGACATGGCGCATTGTCACCCGCAAAATTTACATCGTTCTTTGAGCATGTAAGCCCCACGGATGGCTGCGAGTGGTCTCCAAGTAGCCAAACGTAACCATTTACAACCAATGTCCGGTTAAGTTGGACTAAAGGACCCAGTCCATTCCATGTAAACACAGGCCACTCCATTATGGAGCCACTGCCTTTTTGCCCAGTCCCTTGTTGACAACTTCGTCCCATGACTTCGTGGCGTCTGCGCCACGCTCGAAACCTACCGTCAGCGCTTACCAACTGAAATCCCGACTCATTCGATCAGGCCACGGTTTCCCAGTCGATATGGTTACGAGCCTAGGAGAGACGCTGTAGGTGGTGCGCTGTTCGCGAAGGCACTCGCGTCGGTTGTCGGTTGACATAGCCCATTAAAGCCAAGTTATGCCCCACTGTCGTAACGTATACGTTCGTCGTACAGCCCACATTGGTTTCTGCTGATATTTCATGCAGTGTTGCTTGTCTGTTAGCACCGACAAGTCTATGAAAACGCCACTGCTCTCATTCCTTAAGCCAAGGCCCTCGAGCAGTGCGTTGTCCTTGGTGAGAGGCAAATGAAATTTGGTATTCACGGCGTACTTTTAACACTGTGGACCTCTGAATATTAAATTTCCTAACGATTTCCGACATGGAATGTCCAATACGGCTAGCTCTAACTACGATTCTGCTTCAGAGTCATAACTATGTCAGCAACGTTTTCTCGTGGATCACCGGAGTTGAAATAGCCCTTATATTCCTTGTAAATGCGATACTATCGCAATCTGTATGTGTGCATATTGCTATCCCATGACCTCTGTCAATTCAGTGTACGTTATGCAGTAATTCTTTTGGTTTTCATGTGGATAATTCCAGTAGAACTCCAGTCCCTTCACATTATACTTCGTGATATCCTAGTATGTAACTAGGGGCAATATACAGCCCGAACTGAGACAGCTAACTGCTGGTATGATTTATCCCAACTTCACTTCATCCGTCGCATACTTAACGTACGTATTGTGATTATCAAATAAGCTTGCCACTATAACATGTAGTTGATAATTCCTCGTCAGTCTGTAATGTGTGGCGAATATAATGTACAGACAATTATTTTGTAACTGCCACATACTTATACCACGGAGCTGTATTCTGTTGCTCTGCTTGACACGCTTAAGAATAACAGACATAACGAGCCAGTAAATATTGCGCCGCAATTCTGCGTAGTACTATCGACTGTCCATAGATACGGTTCTAGAGCTTTTTGGCCGCACCGTAATAGCTGTGCCTGTGTTATGATATTGTTATGATACATCAGTTTTCTACATAAGCACAGGAAAGAGATGTCGGCCAGCACATGCACTATGTGATCAAAAGTAACCGGACACCCCCAAAAACATACATTTTTCACAATAGGTGCATTGTGCTGCCACCTACTGCCAGGTAATCCATATCAGCGACGTCAGTAGTCTTTAGACATCGTGAGAGACATAATGGGTCGCTTCGCGGAAATCACGGACTTTGAACGTGGTCAAGTGATTGGGTGCCACATCGGTCATACGTCTGTACGCGAGATTTCCACCTTCCTAAACATCCCTCGGTCAACTGTTTCCGATGTAATAGTGAAGTGGAAACGTGAAGGGACACGTACAGCACAAAAGCGTTCAGGCCGAACTCGTCTGTTGACTGACAGAGACCGCCGACATTTGAAGAGGGTCGTAAAGTGTAATAGGCAGACACCTATCCATAGCATCACACAGGAATTCCAAAGTACATCAGAATCCACGGAAGGTACTATGACAGTTAGGCGGAAGGTGAGAAAACTTGTATTTCATGGTCGAGCGGCTGCTCATATGACAAATATCACGCCGGTAAATGCCAAACGAAGCCTCGCTTGGTGTAAGGAGCGTAACCATTGGAACGACTGAACAGTGAAGAAACGTTGTGTGGAGTGACGAATCACGGTACACAATGTGCCGATCCGATGGCAGGGTGTGGGTATGGCTAATGCCCGGTGGACGTCATCAGTCATCTTTGTAGTGCCAACAACAAAATTCGGGGGCGGTAGTGTTATGGTGTGCTCGTGTTTTTCATGGAGGCGGCTTCCACCCCTTGTTGTTTTGCGTGACACTATCACAGCACAGGCCTAATTTGATGTTTGAATCACCTTCTTGTTTCCCACTGTTGAAGAGCAATTCGGGGATGGCAATTGCTCCTTTCAACACGAACGAGCACCTGTTCATATTTCACGGCCTGTGACGGAGTGGTTACACGCCAATTACATCCCTGTAATGGTCTTGCCTACACAGAGAACTGACCGGAATCCTACAGAGCACCTTTGGGATGTTTTGGAACGCCGATTTCCTGCAATACCTCACCGACCGACATCGATACTTCTCCTCAGTGCAGCATTTCGTGAACAATTGGCTGCCATACGCCAAGAAAACTTCTAGCATCTGATTGAACGTATGCCTGCGATAGTAGCAGATTTCATCAGAGCTGAATGTAGGTCAACACCGCATTGAATTCCAGAATTACCGATGGAGGACGCCACGAACTTGTAAGTCCTTTCCCGCAGGTGTCCGGGTAGTTTTGATCACATGTGTACGTTCTGATTATTTGATCAAATGTGGAGTTTGGGGCTTGTAAGAAGTAAGTAACTTTGTTTATGAAATATATGTGTACACGAGGTGTTTCTTGTAGACAGACACTGCATAAACCAGTGCCACTTTTTTTATCGATGCATTTCAGGTGCTTCTATATTCCTGTGAGACGAAATTACCTCATAGCACGAACAATAAATAAATTTCAGGTTGTTTGATCAGTTTTTCTTTCTTGTTAAGTGTTTTTACCTGACGGAATATTACTTAGGCTCTCATACTTCTTCCAGAGCTTTTAGTGGACAAACGACGGGGTTGTTGTTCCAGAAACAAGGTAAAAAACGTAAGATATTACTTTCAGTTATCGTTCTGAGAATTAATATTTTCCACTAAAGTGAAGTGTCGCCATTTACCTGTATGCCAGAAACCAATACTAAATAATCTAAAGAACTTTCTTCCTGAAAATCGATAATTCTACTAATACCGGTAGCCAAGTGCTAAAGTGGTGGAGTTTGGAAGTAACTCTATTAATTAAATTTACAGCATTTAATGATGTATATTTTAATAAATTGATTATTGCTTTTTGTACCTGAATGAAGCTAACGAGATCTTAATGATCAAGTAACCCTGCCAACATAACCTCTGGCGGTTACCTTGTCAGTCTTTAATATATAGCGAATATGAGGTGTAGACAACTGTTTTCTTAATCAAAATATCCACGGGTGTGCTGCCGGTCTATAGTGTCCAACGGGCACAATATTTCGGCGATCATACATGTCGCCATCATCAGGTGAACTGACGGACTGAGCTCCTGTGAACGTGCCGGCACGGAGATCCGTACGCTATGGCTGCTCAGAGGGAACTGGGTTCGGTCGCGGCGGCGGCCGATTTAAATACCCTCCGCCCGCGGCGCGCTCTCTCCGCCGTCCGCGCCCCGCGCCACGGTCGCGCGGTGGAACAGATTGCGACGGCGTCTGAGATGACGTCGGTGTGATGGCTCTGTCCGCCGTGGTCGTCACAACTATACGTTTTCTCGATTTACTCTTGATTAACCCAATCGCTGGTTCCCAAGCCTTGCTAAGATTATAGCCACAGTCACGGTTTATGAGGTCGTCATTGGTGTGAATTTCGATGGCCTCTCTAACAACGCTGTCCCAATATCTCGACGTCTGTACCAGAATCCTCGTGTGGTCATACTCCATGGCGTGATTTTCCGACAAACTATGTTCAGCGACCGCCGACTTGCTCGGATACATTAGTCGAGTGTGCCTCTGGTGTTCACGGCATCGATCCTCGACGGTACGCATCGTCTGACCAATATACGACTTGCCACATTGACACGGAATCTGGTACACGCCGGCCTTCCTCAAACCGAGGTCATCTTTGGCGCTCCCCACCAGTGCACGAGTTTTATTTGGAGGACAAAACACAGTTCCGACCCGGTGTTTCTTCAGAATGCGGGCGATTTTCCCCGAGAGTGCGCCTGTGTATGGAATAAATGCAGTGCCTACCTCCCCCCTCGTGACTTCATCCACGTTGAATCTGCCACTCTGAGTACCCATTTTATCGAAATACATTTCTCAGATGTTCCAATTCCTGGGGTAGACTCTCTGCGTCAGAGATAGTGGGCGCCCTATGTACTAGAGTTTTAAGTACCCCATTCCTCTGTGAAGGGTGGTGGCAGCTGTCTACGTGCAAATACAGATCAGTGTGCGTTGTCTTCCGATACACCCCATGACCTAGGGTGCCGTCAGCCCTTCTCTTCACCAAGACGTCAAGGAAAGGTAATTTACCCTCCGTTTCAGTCTCCATAGTGAATTTGATGTTTTGGTGTATGGAGTTTAGATGTGTAAGGAAGTCAAGGAGTTTATCCATACCATGTGGCCAGATGACGAACGTGTCGTCCACGTAACGGAAAAAGCAAGTAGGTTTCCATACGGATGACGACAGGGCTTCCTCCTCGAAGTTCTCCATGTACAAATTCGCTACCACCGGTGAGAGTGGGCTACCCATGGCGACTCCCTCCGTTTGTTCGTAGTATTCTCCATTAAAAAGAAAATACGTGGAAGTCAAGACATGTCTAAAAATTGTGGCCGTTGGACACTATAGACCGGCAGCACATCCTTGGATATTTTGATTATCAAATACGCCGGGAGAAACTCAAGAATCAAAACTGTTTTCTTATTGTACCGTATATTCCACCGATTTGTATTCTGTTGTCTTACAAACTTTGGAAAGCAAAAATGCATAGACGGAAGATACTTCAATCTTCAGAGTTTCAATAAATTAGTTTAAACACATGAAATTTAAGCAAGTACTATAACGAAGCGACCCATCTACGTTGTCTCCAGTTTCTTACTTTAATAAACCACGAAAACACTGCATTCACTATTGTTACGCTTCCAAGCAGTGAATCGTGAATTTATACAGGATTTAAGCAAGGTAATGATAGGTACTTAAAATAAGGTGGCCACACTTGCTATAATTAGCTGTCAATATAATGAATACAAAGAATATTTTATAACAGATTTTGTTAAAGCAGTTCTGCTTTCATTTACATGAATAAGGAGTTATTGTCCTTAGCTTGCCTTGTCAGGTGCAGTGAAGTTGAGAATGTGGTACAAAACTACCTTCACATGTTCTTTACGTCTTTAATTAATCAGGTACACCAGAGACGCCATTGTGCCTACCTTCCAAAAGCATTCTTGAATTAAGGTGGTATAATTCTTACAGTGCAATATTTTGACCAGGAGGAATCTTATGTCTACAGCTCAGTTTACATGAGACAACTTACTATTGTGAGGTGCTAGTTATCGCCTTGTTCATGGAACAAACTGTGCTATAGCTTCCACAAAAATTTTAATCACTTGACGTTCGCACCAATATGTGACCTCTCTTAACTACTGCTAGTTGGCTGCTTCCTACAGTTTAGTCTGTCTGCAGCATACTTCTTTCCACATGCAAGACATGCACAAAACGTAAATGACGAGGCACACCAGCCAACCGTATCTTGATGCTCTTTACTTGGGCAGCACACTGCTCATTTTTCGTCATAGAAAAGACATCCACAAACCAGAACGACATGGGAAAAAGCTAATGGCTACCTTATTTCTTCGGCAGAATACTATGTCTCTGGTAATATTTAAATATAGCATCCTCAAGATGAGCTCAGATTTTACGAGTATGATTGTTTTAAATCCTTAAGAAGAGAATTACAAAATAAATGTGCAGTAGCTAATCACATTTTAGTTTCGTAATCGTTTGCTGTCCTCCCATTCGTCATCTTTGAATAATCAGTACTAAATCATGTCTTGTAGCGACAACACATTACGTGATTGTAAAAGTGATGCTATTCAGTGAAGTATTAAAACCACCATTTGCTACTTTCTACATTCTTTTTATTTATCCAATCTCAAAACGTCTTGGACTGACAGAGTTCGTAAGGCAACCAAACGACGAATTTTATGAAATGTAGTAAGATGACTGCCACAAGGATAAGTTCTTAACCTCATCGTATACATAACATTCTTTGATGATTCCGACAAGCAGCTTAGCTCTACCATTTGGTTATTGTAAAATGCTGCCAACGTGTGTATATGTACATCGTCTACTGTTCTGACTGAAGGAAGTGTGCCGGTCGGTGTAGCCAAGCGGTTCTAGGCGCTTCAATCTGGAACTGCGCGACCGCTACGGTCGCAGGTTCGAATCCTGCCTCGGGCATGGATGTGTGTGATGTCCTTAGGGTAGTTAGGTTTAAGTAGTTCTAAGATCTAGGGGACTGATGACCTCAGCAGTTAAATCCCATAGTGCTTAGAGCCATCTGAACCATTTTTTTGAATGATGTGTAGTGGGAGCAGCAACACCAATTGTAACGGGAAGAGGTATTAAGACTTGCCCGAGCTTTCCAAGTGATTCATTGTTTCCAACTACAGTACCCCTGTTCCTCTCAGTCTGCATCACTGGGTCCTGCAATGCTGAGGACACCACTTCACCGTCTGCGAGATGGCTTGGCGTGGAATGGCTGCCTCAGTGACCTATGCACGTACTGCTGTGTGTCGGGCTTGTACAGCAGCAGAGTTGCAGTGTCATCAGGATATGGGCAGTTCACTCAGCAGTCTGTATCCCTGCCGACTCAGCGCCGCTCGGTGTGAGCCGCAGGCGGCCACCTACGTGCTTCTCCCCGGCGTGGCTAAGATCGCGGCGACAGCAAGTGCCCATGATCTGAAGTCCGAAGCTGCGGCCCTCGCCTTGGGATGCCTCAGGCGTGTGTTGGAAGCCATGACGACTGCCCGCAGTAGTGAGCCATGGAGTGGCCCGCCGTTGGCTGGCTACGGACTCCACACTGCCTTCAGACGGTTGAACCAGCGACTCGCTGCTGTGGACAGGAACGCTGGCACCCCATCTGCTGCTGCGTGTGGCTGGTGGTGTGACACGCCCCGCCATCCAGGAGAGCTGCCACACTTCAATGAATCTCGTTAGATACGTATACACTTTTAGCAATCTGACGGCCCCGTTGTCTCTATTCTATTTCCCAACTGTAGGTATGCGCGTAACTCACTGCAATCTGGCGCGCACCTGGCTGTAACTTGTGCTCAGAATATTGCACAAAACTAGCTTTCCCTATCCTAAGCGTTGGTGCTGCTACAGAAGGCAGAGAATGAACACTGCAGCAAAAGTACTGTCAGTATGGACCACTACAACGATGCAAGCGTAGCAACACCTCCAGTAGGCAGCTCAGGAGAATGCCTTGGGGAGGAGTGAATTGCAGAAGAGAGACCGGTCTTTCCCCTTCCACCCTTTCGCTCTGAGGCTGCTTAATGGGCTATGTTACAGACCATTCGAAAAATACTACCGTGCCAGTACCCACTGTAAGCCTTGTTGCGTTGGGTGGCGTTAGGCGTTTACGATCTCCACTTTCGCAGATTTTTTTTTGTCTACAGCGCCAGTACACAAGGAGAAAACTCTAATGTAATTTCCATCAAAATCGCCATTTCTAGTACGAAATTGACGAGGAAACCCTTCAGTTGATGGTATTTTTGTTGAATGAAACGCCAAGTTTATCGAGACGAAACACTGAATTTCAGTATTTGCATGTACAATACCAGTATTAATAAACTATTTATAAAACAACTGCTGATACAATGGACATTCAAATGAAGTAGTCGACCGGCATCCGAAAGTATCACTAAATTGAAATGGTGAGAAGAGTTGCTACACACTATATGAAAAAAAAGAAGTAAAAAACTACTCAGCGGGAATGAATTATCTAGAAGGGTTGGAAAACAATGATGTACACGTACAGACAAATAAACTATTATAGTGTCATAAAAATTGGATGATTTACTCAGGAGAAAGAGCTCCAAAAATTCTGTAAGTCGAAACGCGTTGGTCCATGTCTGGCGCTTATGCAAGCAGTTATCTGACTTGCCATTGGTTGTCAGAGTTGTTGGATGTTTTCCTGACGAATATCGTGCCAAATTGGGTCCGACCTTCCATATTCCGAGCTGGTTGGAAGGCCATAACGCTCCGAGCTTTATCGATAGCGGAGATATTTAGTGACCTTGCTGGTAGTGGTAGGGTCTGGCATACGCTAAACAAGAAGTAGAAACTCTTGCCGTGTGCTGAAGGGCATTGTCTTGCTGAAATGTAGGCCCAGGATGGCTTGTCCTGAAGAGTAAGAAAACGTGCGTAGAATATCGTCGAAGTATCGCTGTGCTGTGAGGGTGGAGCAGATGACAATGAAAGGGGTCCTCCTATGAAATGAAATGATCACACTCCTGGTAGTCGGTCGTTCAAATAAAATTTCTCTGAGCACTACGGGACTTAACTTCTGACGTCATCAGTCCCCTAGAACTTAGAACTACTTAAACCTAAGTAACCTAAGGACATGACACACATCCATGCCCAAGGCAGATTTCTAACCTGCGACCGTAGCGGTCGCGCGGTTCCAGACTTAGCGCCTAGAACCGCTCGGCCACCCGGCCTGCTAGTCGATTGTACCGAGGCCGTATGGCGGCTGATACATTGGGTCCACCGCCCACCCTCCAGGTCCTCACTGGTCACTGGGGCTCACTTCGAAGCAGGACTCATCACTGAGGATAGTTCAACTCCTGTCGATGAGATTCCCGGCCTGCATAGCGTAGTAGGATTCTAAGACAATGCCTTTCCGTATCCGACGAGAGATTTTTGCTGCTTATCTTCTTGCATGCCAAACCCTACTTTGGTCAGAAAAGGTCGCCAGATCTCTCCCTAATTGATAATTATGCACAAGATGCTCCAAGCAGCTCTCAATTTTGACGTTCTAACGCGCCAATTGGTTAGAATTTGGGACGATATTCCTCAGAATGACAAACTATCAATTCTGTCAATCAATGGCAAGACGAATAATTGCATGCATAAGGGCCACAAGTGAGCCTACGTTTGAATGACTTCCTGAATTTTTGAAACTCTTTATCTTGAATAATTCATCCAGTTTTTCAGGAACAGTAATCGTATACCTGTACATGTGCGTGACGTCTACTGATTTCCGTCTCATTCGTATAAGTCCTTCGTGGCGATTTTTTTGTTTTTTGTTTTCCTTACTTTTACGTTGCTCTAACATTATCAAGCAAGTACAGGAGCTTTCTTTTTCACTTGCTGTTTCCATTGCACCCATTGCCTGATAGGACATGAAAAGTTGTAATTTTAACCCGGCGTCCTAACCGCTACACAACTGGTCAAACCCGTGCTGTCCTCGTTGAGGGCCTCTCGGTTTCGGGTCACAACCTGTTGTTACTTGTGTCCCGCCTATGCAGACATGTGACGCTCTTCTGCGTTGGTTTATTTCCGGTGATAATGGCTCACGGCTGAAATTAGCTAACAGCACGATTTTTAAGAAGGCCAACGGCCTTGCCGCAGTGGGAAAACCGTCCCATCAGAAGTTAAGCGCTGTCCGTTCTGCCGAGCGCTGTTGCCAAGCGGGGTGCACTCAGCACTCAGCCCTTGTGCGGCAAATTGAGGAGTAGCTGCTCCAGTCATGAAAACTGACAACGACCGGGAGAGCGGTGTGCTGACCACATACTCCTCCATATCCGCATCCAGTGACACCAATAGGCTGTGGATGACACGGCGGTCAGTACTGCTAGGCCTTCAGAGGCTTGTTCGGATGGAGTGAGTGACGAGTTTAGTAAAGCACAATGCAGCCTACAACGGAGAATGTAGAGAATGTAGAAAACCTACTTGTTTTTATCTTTTGGGCATAGTATTGTGTTATTTTCCTCTGTAGCTTTTTTATTTTCCTATTGAAACAAATATAAAGTGTATCTAGTCGAAATTTAAACTTTGCAGATCATCTACGGAGACTGAAGAATGTTTAAAGATGACAGGAAAGATGTAAGGTGAGTTGTAGATTCCCATCAGCGAACTTCCAGTTCGAGGCGGAGGAGAGATACCTTGGAAAGACAGCACTGATAGCAAACTGCCTACATCTATTTAATGCTTCCTTTCAGACTTTACGTAGGTCCAGACACAATAACGCGTCATGGCTCATAAACAAACTGATTTTAGGTCACAGACGGCATCATCATCATCTTTATTATTGCTGCCATCTAATCATTTTCCTCTGAGAAATATTTCTGTAGTTTGTTGTGTTCTTTGTGTTAGGTGTATTTCGTCGTTCATATATTTACTGAAAGTGCTGGGCCTTGCAGATCGAATCCGCCGTACTGTGGATATTTCTTCCATTCTGTTTCGTCTCTGATCGCACTGGTGGCCTGTGTAACTCCTCGTGCTTGCAGTCAGATCCTCTTGTCTGTGAGAGAAGTGTGCAGTGTATTACGACGTTCTCTGGAGAACCTATCTCCCCTCATGAAAGTTACTCCCTGTGACTGAAGTGCAAGTGCTGCAGATGCACTGGATACGGGCCGTGTCTAGCCACATAATTGACCATGCTTCGACTGAGATCGACGTATCTGAGTTCCAACCATACCTGACATCGGGATACAAGACAAAATCTCTCCTATTCTCCTTGCCAACTATCCAGTAACAAATTTCTTAAGTGCCGTTTGTCTCTAATTTCCTCTCCATTTACGGAAGTTATCTTGTCCGTTCTTCCCATCTTCAGCCAGTACATGGCGGTTCGATGTCTGGGAATGCAATCTACTGGGTATTTTCCTAACAACACACACAATATTTCAGTTGGTGAGGTCCAGAAAGTCCAAAACAGCCTCAGCAACACACTTCTTAGCCTGCACTTGGCAGCTGTTTTTTTACTAACGAAGTTCAGATGGTGAGCCCACCGGCCGGAGTGGCCGAGCTGTTGTAGGCGCTACAGTCTGGCGCCGAGCGACTGCTACGGTCGCAGGTTCGAATCCTGCCTCGGGCATGGATGTGTGTGATGTCCTTAGGTTAGTTAGGTTTAATTAGTTCTAAGTTCTAGGCGACTGATGACCTCAGAAGTTAAGTCGCATAGTGCTCAGAGCCATTTGAACCATTTTGATGGTGCGCCCATATACTGGCCGCAGAACAAACAATCGACTCAATGATCGCACAATCACGCGTGGTAGTGTTACAGGTGATGATCTTGAACGTTCAGTGTTTACCTTAGCCAAACTGTACGTTCGGCCTTTCCAGAAACTATTTGTACGTCCTAGCAATCGTGATCCTTTTGTTCTAATAAATAAACAACACCGTGTGTATAATTTATTATGGACTTCCGGTTTCAGTCTGCGTCGCAGTTCATCCTCAACTCTAAGTTCGAACAGAAGAGGCAACAACCACAGAAATTTGACCGAAGTGCGATATTATGAGTTCTTGTGTCATGGGGTATAGTACACAATGAAACGACACTCCACTCGAACAGACCATATAGGCAGAACGGTATTGACCGGCCGCCGTGTCATCCTCATGCCAAAGGCGTCACTGGATGCGGATATGGAGGGGCACGTGGTCAGCACATCGCTCTCCCGGCCGTTGTTAGTTTTCGTGACTACAGCAGCTACTTCTCGCTCAAGTATCTCCTGAATTTGCTCACAAGGGCTGAGTGCACCCCGCTTGCCAACAGCGCTCGGCAGACCGGACGGTCACCCATCCAAGTGCTGGCCCAGCCAGACAGCGCTTAACTTCGGTGGTCTGACAGGAACCGGCGTTACCACTGCTGCAACGCAGTGCAACACAGTGAGTTCTCAGTTATTTTTCATTGAATGAAGGCCAAATCTTAAAGTATACTATGTGTTCGGTAATTTCGTACGTTTTTCTTAAATATACTAACAGGAATGAAAATGTACGATGCACAGTGAGCTGTCTCTTTGTTTATAACATTAGTTTCTTATCATTTATTGTTTACACATCATAAATACAGAAATGTATTATACTAACGTGTCTTTTAAGCCTGAATTGTTATTAAGGTTTCTTTATTTAATTACACGGGAAGAAAGAATTTTACATTGCTTGAGTGTACTCAGCTATGATTTACGTGCCGTTTTTTAATTGTTATTGCATTCCCTGTTTATCAAATTACAGGTTCCCTGTACTACTCCCTCACGCAAGGCGTCGGGACCTGGAACGTTGTTTATTAGCCAGCGGTACCTCCTTTCACGAAATGGCGAACAGAGGTGTTTGAAGTATAATCGTGTTCCACCTCTCAGCTGAATTACGTTTGTGTATAGTTATCTGTTTGCAGATCGTTGTTCCGGAGGATTTGGTTCACAGGTATTGTGCCGTATTTCTCCATCCTTGAGTCATAACCCCGCCTAATTGTCTCAGCGTAGACAAAACTAGTGGCGTATTCACCCTCTGACTTAACGGTCTATACGATACCGCCCGAATATTGTGTTGCGTTTGTACGTAGCTGTCCCAGTGCCGTCAATTTGCCTCTAGGGTATTGTTTGGTATCTAGTTTCGGGTACCTGTGTATGTTGAGTCTCACTTCTTTGTCCTGTACTAATACTACGTGTTGATATTGCTTATATATTGGAAGTTTTCATAACTTCGTTAGCTCACGGCTTCATGGTTAGTATGCTCTTTGGTATCAGATCAGTCTGAGCGTTTTGTATTAGCTCCATTGATTGGTGAAATTTAAAGTCAGTGCATATTTGGTTTACCAGCAACGGGAATTTGCGGCCGGTCAGTCTTCTACAAAATCGGTCTACAGGTATCTTTTTCTACAAACATGGTCTCTATACCTGTGGTATTATGGTCTGTATTTGTGAGCCCTTCCGATATTGTCCTATTGGTTATCGATCTCAAAGCCCCGTCATTCACTACTCTAGTATCTACACCGGTTATATGGGCAACCCTTCCGTGATACGCTGGTAGTTGGTCCTCTTTATTTAGTACATACAAGTGGGATTCGTTTACATTTTTAGTTATTATTGTCCCCTGTTGTGGCTGCAAGCCACAAAGTGGACCGAGCATTTGTGTCAACACAGATACTTAATGGTCTACTACCTGCTAGGTCCTGTATTAATTAAACATAGTGGTCTACTTAGTGACTGTAGTGGGCCACCAACCATCTACATCTACATCTTCATTCATACTCCGCGAGCCACCTGACGGTGTGTGACGGAGGGTACCTTTAGTCCCTCCAATTCCAGTCTCGTATTGTTCGTGGAAAGAAAGATTGTCGGTATGCCTCTGTGTGGGCTCTAATCTCTCTGATTTTATCCTCATGGTCTCTTCGCGAGATATACGTGGGAGGGAGTAATATACTGCTTGACTCCTCGGTGAACGTATGTTCTCGAAACTTCAACGAAAGCCCGTACTGAGCGTCTCTCTTGCAGAGTCTTCCCCTGGAGTTTATCTATCATCTCCGTAACGCTTTCGCGATTACTAAATGATCCTGCAACGAAGCTCGCTGCTCTCCGTTGGATCTTCTCTATCTTTTCTATCAACCCTGTCTGGTACGGATCCCACACTGCTGAGCAGTATTTTAGCGGTGGGCCAACAAGTGTACTGTAACTTACTTCTTTTGTTTTGGACTGCATTTCCTTAGCATTTTTCCAATGAATCTCAGTCTCGCATCTGATTTACCGACGATTAATTCTATATGGTCATTCCATTTCAAATCACTCCTAATGCCTACCCCCAGATAAATTATGGAATTAACTGCTTCCAGTTACTGACCTGCTATGTTGTAGCTAAATGATAAAGGCTCTTTCTTTCATTGTATTCGATGTCTCGGTCCTTCAGCTAATTTGTATTGTCACTATATGACTTAGTCAATTGTACGATTGTCGTAACACTTATTTCTGTGTTCAACATTGCAACTGTGGTGACCTCTAGAAAGATGTTTGTTTCCCCTCCTTTGCGTGAGTTTCTTGAAGACACGTCAGGTCCAAGTCACCTTTTCCATCTCTCTGCCTCAAATTCACTGCTTAGCAGGATGCTCCTCGGTGCATTGAGTTCTAATAGTTTAACTAGTGGTACAGTAACACCGTAGCATTGCGGTGTAGACTTTATGTGCTCATGAGCTCCCAGGAAGTCGTCATACAAGGTGGCCAGAACAGTTTTTAAAGCTTATAAGAGTGTTTCGTGGTAGATTGCGCTATAGGTGTTAAGACAACAATTCGATTAGTTGCCCCGTCTTTGCTAGCAAATTCAAGAAGTCCGTGTAGTGATGGTGTAGCCATACGTGTGCTTTGTTAGTGTTTCCTGAAACCGAACAAGAGATCGCTACAAAAATGAAAAATGGTTCGGTAGTAAGGATCGAACCCAAGCCAAAGGCTGTATAGTATCGTGCGCTATCGTCAACGCTATGAGAACAACTTACTGTAGCTGTATCTGGCGGCTCGCCTGAATTTGCTCGCGCAATGGCGTGACTGGCTAATTCAGTGTTAATTAAGTCAGAAACGGCGCAATGTATCGAATTTTTTTCTTAACAATTATTTCTCAGCACGACCTACCCTTCACTACCGATACATGCTTTTCAGACTGTCTCTGACAATCCTGTACATCTGGCTAAGCTTAGCACTTCATAACATTCACCTAGGTAAGAATGTCACGTAGTTATCTTTGGTCATTCCTTTCATGTCACTGAGTACAGTTTGCAATTCCTTAGATGGTGTGTTAGTTGTACAATTAGTCGGAGAGTCTGAAAGAGATCTTTGTTTAAAGTCCAATCTTATGTCTTCTTTTATGGTCTCTCAGTTCAAAGAATGATAGGTAGATGGTGGTTTTCATAGTGATAGTTCAGAGAATGCCAGATAAATGGTGGTTTTCGTAGTGGTTGACGCTGATGGTTGAACTGACTTCGCCATATTGTTAGTGTCTTCAGGGTATGTAGCGGTTCCACGGCAGCTCTCTCATAGAGACCGCCTCCCCACCCCGTCTCATGACGGTGATGCAGAGGCTGACACAGCAACGACCAATCGTTAACCGACATTCCCCTCCTCGTAATTTTTGTGGATTGATGTTTTGGATGGCAAGAGGTTTGGTTAGATATTGCGTAGGAAGCACTCGCACTTAAATCGCTTGTGTTTTCGCTATTTACTTGCTTAGTAACATTTGAAAATCCACCTGTGACGAAGCTTGCTGACATAATATAGTCCCGATACTTTACATCGTCGTACGGAAATTTTGTGACATCGTTTCCTCTATGTGCATACAGCTGGTAATGCTGTTGCATAATTTTGACTTGTGGAAGCATTTGTGTATGAATGTTTGAGGAATTAAAAGCTTCCCGTTGCCCATACTTTGAATCAAAACTGGTGGTTTGCTTTTGTTGCCGATTCCAGCATGGTTACGTCTTTTCAGGTAAATGCATGTCTATTTGTTGCATAGCTCTGTTTCAGGAGGTATGTTGCGGTTCTGCGAGTTTCTTTATCATACATATTTACTTTTGTTTTTGTTCCTGCTGTGGTACTTTTCACCTGAATTTGTATTTCTTTTCTCTACTTCTAGTTAATAGTTTAACATAATTGCATAAATAGCGTCGAAAAGCGCATTCTGTTTGCTTTACTGAAGGGGTTCCAAAACTTATCCTCTGGCGGAACACTTCGAGAACATCGGTACTGTGATGGAACGCCTTGTTGATTTTGAAGGTTAATAAAATATTTAAAAATGTGAAAAACGTGTTTTCTATATTTGACTGCATCAATTTTAAATGATTAATTATACAAAAATCTTAATTTTTTTTTTAAATGTCGAAAAAATGTTATGGTATTAATAATTTGTCATGGAGCACTTTTTCACTTCCTGTGGATCACCAGCGTTCCGCGGAACTCAGTCTGGGAAACCTTACTCTAGAGCATGTCAGAATGCACAAACGACCTGCTTTCGCGTTCCTGTGACGCGCATTCTGCTCAGCAGCGGACAGTGAATCGTATGTCGTTATATTAGCCAAACGTGGCTTGCACTACTGCTCACTTAGAAATCATCTCGGGAAACATCAGTTTACTGCGAAAAATCCCTTGAAATTACTGATTTCCTTTCTGGACAGCAGGCTTACTAGAGTCCAACAAATACGTTATCTTTGCCGCAAGATGAGGAAAGCGATTAACACACTACGAGCAGTTACTCGTGTATGGAGGGGTGCTGGACGATGTGTTACGATCACCCAGTATTGTGGTCTCTTAAGGTATGTCCTCGACTATGAGTTTATTGCCTACGGAAACGTCCGACACTATGTATTAATAACGGTTGATGGGCTATAATATCCAGCCATAAAATTGTTTAGCAACCATTTACTTATCACCAGAAACGCCCTATTAGAGAGAACCAGGGAAATGTAGATCGCCATCAGACGCGAATTTCTGCCATAAAAATTCCGATTACTATGCTATTCCTACTACTATGCTGAAATGTTATGACTTTTCAGATGGAAACCGGTATTTTAATCAAGTAAGTAAAAAAAGGGCGCTGTTCAAACAAAAGTTGTTGAATGTGAGAGACATTATCTTTGGTGAAGAAAGATCCTTTCATTTACGATGTTTAGCAGGCAATATGAATTTCTTCTATTTTTCAGTGTGATGTATTTTACCAGTTACAATATTTACCCACTCAAGGGTCTCCTATGCAACATGGCCATTTGGTTACAAATTACCTCTAGTTATACAAATAGACTGAAAGTCGCGAAAAGAATCTGTTTTGCATAAACAGTACTGCGTTAGGAAGCGCAGGGAAATCAATCTTACGGGAAAGGCGAGTATACATAGTGCAGAGGAATAATCGTGTAGTTACCTTAGGTACACGCTACTGTGACATAATTATAATTCTAAGTGCCTCTAGAACTACTCTTCGACAACTCGAGCACTATAAGCGAAACTCGTGTAACAACAGGTACATATACCTCACTGAAAAAATCCCTTCAGTGGGGTGTAATACTAAAATTGTGAACTACAAGTGTATAAGCGATCGTTCAGCCGGAAGTCACTGGTGTGGCGATTGCACACTCTAACCTTGTATACCAGCAACACAACCAGTTTGTAATTGCAACACTTCCTTATTGATTACACATACACATGAATTCATCAGCAGTAATAATCAGTTAACAACATATGCATATCAAGGCCCTATCCACAATTAGTATTTATAATATTAACCGTCACACTTGTGACAACGGCCCCTTTACGTGCCGGTAACAACAACCAAAATAATAGATGAAATAGATAACCACATATTTACAATGTCGGCTATCGCCTTTCTCACTCAGTTTTACACTTAATGAAAAGGTAAAACTAATTTGATGCTGTCTGACTTGAAGGGTACTATTAATTGTTCGGTTTACACTTAGCATTGTACTATACTCAACGTCCAGAAGATTTTAGACTTTATGCAAGCTTAAGGCAAAACGTCAATTTAATGAAAATGTGATGGACGCGACCAAACGTTAATCTATTACGATTTCACAAACACACGATCCAAAGGGTGAAATTATACTCAACTTTGGGCAGTAGGAAATCTTCTGCCTAAAGCAAGCCTCTCGTTGAGTGGAATAGAGAAATCGCGCTTTAACGGGGTCCAGTCGGCCGAAGTGGCCGTGCGGTTCTAGGCACTGCAGTCTGGGTCCGCAAGACCGCTGCGGTCGCAGGTTCGAATCCTGCCTCGGGCATGCATGTGTGTGGTGTCCTTATGTTAGTTAGGTTTAACTAGTTCTATGTTCTAGGGGACTAATGACCTCAGAAGTTGAGTACCTTAGCTGCGCTCAGGCAGTCGTTCGCACTGCCTGACTCGCTCCCTGCCCTTTTAACAGATGACTCGGCTATGGCTGACTTAGTTTTACGTTTTATTCGGGCAGGGGGTTTTTATTCTTTAATCTGAGTGTTTCTGTTTTTATCTTATTGTTTTGTGTTGATTCTGGCCTTTGGCCTCCGGTTTTAAACTGATTTTTTAATGTGTTTCAAGTGGTTCGCTTTTCCTTTTTTATTTCTCTGGTCGGCCAACCACCGTCACACTCTGTGTGCTTTTAGTTCGCTTTGTCTGGTCTTTGTCTCAGTTTCTCTTGTTCACTGTCGTCTGTGCTCTATTCTGTTACTCGTATTTTATTCTCTGTGGGTGTTTTTTTAGTACTTGGACACAGGGACCGATGACCGTAGCAGTCTGGTCCCTTTAATCCCCCAAACCAACCAACCATAGTGCTCAGAGCCATTTGAACCATTTAACGGGGTCCTGACAGCCCTGAGTTCAAATCCTGAGATTTCCGTCACACTGCAAGCTCGTGGGGGGAGGTTTGCTCGCGTCGACCACTTTACACGTTTCCTTTGATATATATATATATATATATATATATATATATATATATACTACGTGAAAAGATGTGTCAGTCCACACCCAATGACTTAAGGTCCACCTTACAAGATAATCTGTCTTTGGTAAATGGCTGACACCACATAAATCAAACGTGGAGTACCTAACGTGACAATCAACCTTCGGACACGTATTTGAAATTGCAGTAGAAAACTACTGTCACTTCAATAGGTCGCTAACGCAATAAGCACGGCTCCTATGGCCACAGACTAAAATACACACGCCCTCTGTCCGACCATAAAACACAATGTGACCTATATTTATCATGATCACTTGCCTTCCATAGACACAAGAAATTATTAAGAAACAACAAATACCACTTATTCGAAAAAGCAGAAAATTCTAAACTATAACTAAATTAAGAAACGACGTTCAAGTGAACCAGCTACCTTCAGCGTGCCACTAAGCACCAAATCCAAACTTACAAATGCGAGGCGCTATTTCTAGCCAATTTAATAACATAATACCACGGCCGTTACACAACATAACTCGCCTCGCCACCACTGCAGTGAATGTTTTGCTATCCACTAGGTCGAGCAACTGCAACAGTCAACAGCCCTTAAGTACACAATAATATTCACTATATATAGAAGGAGGAACCCACCACGAAAGCTTGGCGATTAATTTTTTCTTCTTCATGTGAAATTCACACGCCATCCATCCACATAGCTCTCGAGGTATTAGCAGGTCCTGGTCGCCACTGGGCAGCCGTGTCACTGCAACTTCAATACTTTCCAGCAGCGGCCCATGCTTCTTCGTAGCTGCAACTCAACTGGTCCTCGCGGCATACCGCCGTGCCACGTGACATGGTGTCACCAACTTCCCACAACGACAACACCGAAAGCACGTCACGTCACAGAGCGCACGATCGCCACAATAAATAGCCTGTCTCAACGACGCAAAGAGAACAAGGCACAGGGACAACGATCAAAGATGGAAGTAAGAATCGATATCGCCTGGCGCCGGAAACTCACCGGCTCAGTCACAACAGTGGATGAATAAGTAGGAGAGAGAATTCAATACCTTAGAAAGCAATAAATAGTTCTTCCACATACAGACTTCCTGCATAAAGTGAAAGAAGACGCCAAACTTCGATGGTCAAGACTATGGAACACATCACAGTGCCAACGATGCAGGTCTTACACTTTCACTCAATACTACATAGCTGGGCACCATGGTATAAAGAAACTAATCATAAAATTATCTCGGGATTCCAGCAGTATTCAGTATTTTAAAATCAACCAGGTCCCGGCCGAGTTTTCCTCGGTTAAGTGGTGATTGCTGCTGCCATCGTTATAAAGCACCGCTGTCGTCAGTGACGTCACATCTCCGACGGTACCTCGCTGCGAGTACCGCCCTTCCATTTGTGTTTTCGTGCACTAATCGAAGCGTTAGCGTTGCAGGTGCCAGCCAGCCAGGAGAGCAGCAGTGGTCCAGCCGAGCAGCAACAGCAGCAGCAGCGGTAGCAGTGGTAGCAGCGGTCCAGCCAGCAGCATGGGTCCCATCCAGCAGCCAGCAGCGGTCCAGCCAGCAGCAGCAACAGCAGCAGCGGTCCAGCCGCCAGCGGCAGCAGTCCAGCCAGCCAGTGGCAGCAGTCCAGCCAGCAGCAGCAGCACTCCACCCAGCAGCAGCAGCAGTCCAACCAGCAGCAGCAGCAGTCCAGCCAGCCTGCAGCAGCAATCGAGCCAGCCAGTGGCAGCAGTCCAGCCAGCAGCAGCAGCAATCCAGCCAGCCAGTGGCAACGGTCCAGCCAGCAGAAGCAGTCCAGCCAGACAGTGGCAGCAGTCCAACCAACAGCAACAGCAGTCCAGCCGGCCAGCGGCAGCAGTCCAGCCAGCAGCAGCAGCAGTCCAGACAGCAGCAGCAGCAGCAGTCCAGCCAGCCAGCAGCAGCAGTCCAGGCAGCCAGCAGCAGGAGTCCAGCTAGCCAGCGGCAGCAGTCCAGCCAGCATCAGCCGCAGCAATGGCAGTCCAGCTAGCAGCAGCAGCAGTCCAGCCAGCAGCAGCAGCAGTTCAGCCAGCCAGCGACAGGGGTCCAGCCAGCAGCAGTTGCAGTCCAGCCAGCCAGTGGCCACAGTCAAGCCAGCAACAGCAGCAGTCCAGCCAGCCAGCAGCAGCCATCCAGCCAGCAGCAGCAGCAGTCCAGCCAGCAGCTGCAGCAGTCCAGCTAGCCAGCGGCAGCAGTCCAGCCAGCATCAGCAGGAGTCCAGCCCGCAGCAGCGGCAGTCCAGCCAGCAGCAGCAGCAGTACAGCCAGCAGCAGCAGCAGTCCAGCCAGCCAGCGGCAGGAGTCCAGCCAACAGCAGAAGCAGTCCAGCCAGCCAGTGGCCACAGTCCGCCAGCAGCAGCAGCAGCGGTCCAGCCAGCCAATGGCAACAGTCCCGCTAGAAGCAGCAGCAGTCTAGCCAAAAGCAGCAGCAGTCCAGCCAGCAGCAGCAGTGGTACAACCAGCCAGCGGTAGGAGTCCAGCCAGCAGGAGCAACAGTCCAGCCAGCCAGCAGCAGCCATCCAGCCAGCAAGCGGCAGCAGTCCAGGCAGCTGCAGCAGCAATCCAGCCAGCCAGCAGCAGCAGTCAAGTCAGCCAGCGACAGCAGTCCAATTAGCAGCAGCAGCAGCAGTCAAGCCAGCAGCAGCAGCCATCCAGCCAGCCAGCGGCAGCGGTCCAGCCAGCTGCAGCAGCAGTCCAGCCAGCCATCAGCAGCGGTCCAGCCAGCAGTAGCAGCAGTCCAGCCAACCAGTTGCAACAGTGTGGACAGCAGCACCAGCATTTCAGCCAGCAGCAGCAGCAGTCCAGCCAGCAGCAGCAGCAGTCCAGCCGACAGCAGCAGCAGTCCAGCCAGCCAGTGGCAGCAGTCAAGCCAGCAGCAGCAGCAGTTCAGCCAGCTAGCAGCAGCAGCAGTCGAGCCAGCAGCAGCAGCAGCCAGCGGCAGCACTCCAGCCAGCAGCAGCAACTGTCCAGCCATCAGCAGTCCAGCCAGCAGAAGCAGCTGTGCGGCCAACAGCAGCAGCAGTCCACCCAGCAGCAGCAGCAGTCCAGCATGCCAGCAGGAGCCATCCAGCCAGCCAGCGGCAGCAGTCCAGCTAGCCAGCGGCAGCGGTCTAGCCAGCAGCAGCAGCAGGCCAGCCAGCAGCTGCAGCAGTACAGCCAGCAGCAGCAGTTGTGCAGCGAACAGGATCAGCAGTCCAGCCAGGGGCAGCAGCAGTCCAGCCAGCCAATGGCAACAGTCCAGGCAGCAGCAGCAGCAGTCTAGCAAGCCAGCAGTTGCAGTCCAACCAGTCAGCGGCAGTGGTCCAGCGAGCAGCAGCAGCAGTCCAGCCAGCAGCTGCAGCAGTCCAGCCAGAAGCAGCAGCAGTCCAGCCAGCCAGCAGCAGCAGTCTAGCCAGCAGCAGCAGCAGTCCAACCAGCCTACAGCAGCAGTCCAGCCAGCCAGCAGCAGCAGTCCAGCCAGCATTGGTAGCAGTCCATCCAGCCAGCAGCAGCAGTCCAGCTAGCAGCAGCAGCAGTTCAGTCAGCCAGCGGCAGCAGTCCAGCCAGCAGCAGCAGCAGTCCAGCCAGCGGCAGCAGCAGTCCAGACAGCTAGCGGCAGCATTCCAGCCAGCAGCAGCAGCAGCAGTCCAGCCAGAAGCAGCAGTAGTCCAGCCAGCCAGCGGCAGCAGTCCAGCCAGCAGCAGCAGGAGCAGCAGCAGCAGTCCAGCCAGCCAGCGGCAGCGGTCCAGCCAGCAGCAACAGCGGGAGCAGTGGCACTGGCCCTGCCCACGGCAGCAGCGGGTGCGATGTTCCTGGTAGCCGTCGCCAGCGCCAGCAGCGTGGGACCCTGGTCGTCGTCTTCAACTGTCTTTGTCCGTCCTCGTCGGTTCCCGGTTTTTTCCTCTCTTTTTCGTCCTGTACTGATTTAGTTCGTCCCTGTCGTCATGTCAGCCCCCACCACCACTGCCACTACTACCACCACTGCTGTAGTGTATACTTCGCCATCCGCCGCCACCACCACCATTACATGGCGTGCCCAGTCGCACCCCCCTTTCCATCCCTTCTCTTCTATCTCTCCCATCTCAATCGCTCTTTGTCGCCCCCTCCCAGCTTCTTTCTCCCGCTCCTCTGCCTCTGAACCTTTTCCCCCACTCCCCAACCCGTCACTGCAGCTAGGGTGGTGGCCTGATGAGCCACTGCCCATGCCCGGCTCTCCCCATCGTCTTCGCCATCACCACCACCGCCATCGCCGTCGCCTTCACCATCACAATCTCCGGCGCTGACTACTGCGTCCACGCCGGGACCTGCCACTTCCCTCCACCTCCCTATAGCTCCCGTTCCTCATGTCACCACTCACCCTTCCGCCGCCCTTAAACGCCCTAGTGGCACCACCACCTCCTCCGCTCCCGAAAAGGACCTGCCCCAACCTCCTTCCACCCCCCCTGGATGCCGTGGATGTCTCCCCACCTGGCCCTGCTCCCTCCACCTCCTCCTCCTTGTTCTCCTCCCCTCCCTCTTCCTACAAATACATCCTCTCTTGACCCGATCCTTCCCTCCTCGAGGCCTGGAACCTCTCCCTCCTCCTCCGCCAACACTTCCC
The DNA here is from genome assembly GCF_021461395.2 of Schistocerca americana. Taxonomy (NCBI): domain Eukaryota; kingdom Metazoa; phylum Arthropoda; class Insecta; order Orthoptera; family Acrididae; genus Schistocerca; species Schistocerca americana. Next base: position 44,978,331 of record NC_060120.1, read on the forward strand.
TGGTGCCCCCGTCTCACTCCTCACTCCCAGACGGGACACAGTTCTCATCTCCTCCTCCAGCCCCACCGTCCATACTGACATCCTCTCTCGCATCCCCATCACTCGGTTTGGACCCAACGCCTCCCTCACCACTGCTCCCTTCCCATCTCCTACCCACCAACCCCAAACCCCGCATCGCCAACGACCCTCACCGCCATGATCACTCGGCTTAGTCCGATGATCACAGAGGAGGAGGTGCTGGCGGAGCTCAAGGCGCATCCCTTGCTGGAGGTTCGGGCGGTCTGCCTCATTTTTAACTCAGCCGGCCCCATCCACCTGATGCGGGTTTTCTCAGAGGACGCCCCCTGAAGGAGGGTGCCCTCCTCTTCAACCAGCGATATAAGGTCGACCCCTCTCGTTCCCCTCCTCAATCCCTTCGCTGTCAGAGGTGTCTGCGCTACAACACACACACAACAGCTCAGTGCCATGAGGCCCCCATCTGCCTGCATTGTAAGCAAGTGCACTTCCTCCGGCAGTGCCCTAACCTTCAATCCCCTCCCTCCTGTAATACCTGCAATCTTCCCCATCACATCTACTCCCATAAATGTAAAGCCCGACCCCCTCTGACCACTCCTGAACTCACCGTCCCTGTCTGCCCTCTGGACGCCCCCACCCCTCCTCGCAATTCCCTTCGTCCTCCCTCCCACCGCTGAGGACATCATCAGGTTCCTCACTATTGTTCTGCAAAACGTCCATCCTTTCCAGCGCCCTGACACCCTCCAACTGATCTCCCTCACTGCCCATTCTGTCTTCCACCTAAAAATGTATACCACCTACTCCCACAACCTGGCCTATTTCACCTTCTCCCATCTCGACAATCTCGTCTAATTGCCTGTCATGGCGCGACAACACTGTATTATGTTCAACAACATCCTTTCCCTTCCTGCCAACAAGAACCTCTTCATGCACACCCTTGCAACCCACCAAGTGGATGCCTTCCTCCTCAATGAAACCTTCCTCCAAACCCACCACACCATCCACAGTTCGCCCTACCTTCTCCACCGCTCCGATAATCCTGATAGCGCGTGGCAGAGTTGTCATTGGTCACCACCGCCAGATCCTGGTTCGGCTCCAACCTCTCATTCCCGACCCCACCGAACACCTGATCCTTAGTCTCTTCTTCCCCAGCCTTACCGTCACCTGCGCCACCATCTATGTCCGCCCTCACACCCCTATTCCTTTCGACTTCCTCTCCCACAATGATCGTACCTTCTCCTCCTACATGATCGCCGCTGACCTCAACATTCACAGTCATTCTGCAGCCCAGTTACGGTGGTGGCATCGGTTCCTCTCCACCCTCCAAGGCGACCTCGTCCCCATACCCCAGCACACCCACCCCAAATCCTACTCCACTCCCAATGTCATCCTCTGCTCCCCCAACCTCCTTGGCCACATAACGGTGGATGTCCTGGACCCCATTGGTAGTGACTATCTTCCTGTCCTCCTCACCGTTTCAGACGGTCGTCGTTCCCGCCCCGACCCCTGTCATGACCCTCCCCCGAAATACATCCATGATAATTCCCCTGCCGACTGGAATGCCTACCGGGATCCCCTCTCCACCCAGGTCGATGGCCACCCCTTTACCTACCACCACCCTGATGATATTACCCATGCCGCCTCCTTTCTCCAGCAGACAATGTCTGAGGCCGTGGCGGCCCACGTCCCTTCTGTCGCCATCCACCCCCACTCTCCTACCTTACCCCCACAGGCCGTCCTCCTCTTCCGTGAATCCCGCCGTCTCTACCGTGCCTTCCTTCGCACACGTGACCCGGGCACACTACGACGCCACCAGCAACTCCAGAGACACATCTGTAACTTGCTCGCAGCTAAGAAACGCCGGGACTGGTGACAGACATGCACCCACTTAAACGTTACCCCTTCTATCAACTCGTCCAAGTACTGGTAAGCCTTCCGCCGTCTTACCGGATCTAACCCCCCCCCCCCTCTACTATCCTCTCCTTCATGACAACCAACCCTTCCCTGACGCCATTAGTAAGGCCAATCACTTTGCCTGCTACCTCTCCGATGTCTTTACCATTCCTGGCGATCTCCAGTTCGATTATTCCCTCTTCCCAGATGTTCGCAATCGAACTGACACTTCTGTCCCTCCCCTCGCCCCTGGTTTCCAGTACTTGGACAACATTGCACACACAGGAACAGGACTCAATGCCCCTATCGCTACACATGATCTCATTGCTACAATCCACATGAAATGCAACACTGCTCCTGGTCACGACCGTGTCACCTATCGTCACCTTCGTGAAGCTCCTACCGCTTTCCTCTCCACCCTGGCGAGGCTCTACAATGTAGTCCTGTCCACCAGCTACTACCCTGACCTGTGGAAAACCTCCGGTATCTTGATGTTCCTTAAACCCGGTAAACTGTCATCTGCTGTCTCCTCCTACCGTCCCATCAGCCTTACCTCGGTCTTCAGCAAGGTCCTGGAATCCATCCTCACCCGATGCATACACTAGCATCTCCGCCAGCACCGCCTCCTTCCCGTTACCCAGTGTGGCTTTCAGCCGTCCTTCTCTTCCGATGACCTTCTCCTTCACCTCACTCATCTCCTCTCTGAACAGCTTAATTCCCATCATTCTGCTATCTTCCGCTTCCTTGACCTTGAACGAGCGAATGACCACGTGTGGCATTCCAGTCCTCTCTTCAAGCTCCAAACCTCTGCCCTTCCTATTAACTACGTCCGTCTGATCAGCTTCTTTCTTTCCCACCATCCTTCCTACGTCACCATCCACAACATGGATTCCTACACCTTTTTCCCCTCCGCTGGTGTGCGCCAAGGTTCCGTCCTCTCCCCTCTTCCATACCTCTTGTATATGGCGGACATGCCGTCCCCTTCACCCCCCATTCACCTTCTCCAGTACGCCGATGACACTGCTTTCCTTGCCCTGGCCCCCACCCTGCAGCGCTCCCAACACCTACTCCAATCCCATCTTGACTGGTTCACCGCTTGGTGCAACCGGTGGTTGCTTAAGGTCAATCCTGCCAAATCCCAGGCGATCATAGTAGGCAAAACCACTCCTTCCATCCGCCTCCTCGACTTCTACATCACCATCTATGGCCGTCCTATCGCCCTCACCCCCACCCTTAAGTACTTTGGTGTCACCCTTGACCGTCGCCTCTCCTGGACTCCCCCACCTCTGGACGATCCAAGGCAAGGCATGCTCCCACCTCTGTCTCCTCAAACTCCTCTCCGGCCGCACCATCCTCCGTACCTATAAATCCCTCATTCGCCCTATCCTTTGCTATGCCCACACTGCCTGGATCTCCGCTCCCCCTACCTTTCACAAATCCCTTCAGATCCTGGAACGCCATGCTCTTCTCCTCGCCTATCACATCCGTATCCCCTCCCCCTCGCGGATCCTGTACGACCTAATTCCCTTCCCCCACCTCCTCCTTTTCCTCGAACGGATACGGATCCTCTACACCTCCCCCAAACTCAATCCTCCTCACCCGCTGGTCTCTCCCATCCTCTCCCGCCCCCATCCACTGCCATGCCTGTACTTCCATGTCCCACCTGCTCACCATCTCTCCACTCTCCACACCCTCTCCCTAAGTGGCGTCCGCCAGCTCCCTCTCCCTGATGATGCCCTCCTCCCCTCCATCTACCCCTCCTACCAGCTTCGATCCTCCCTCCATCTTCCTGTGTTTGTTTCCTTTGGGCAACCCTTCTCCCTTCTCTCCCCCTTCCCTCCCTCCTCCCATTATCCTGGCTCCTCCCCCGGGCTTCCCCTACCCCCGTCCCTCTACTCCTCCTCCCATCTCCTCTGCCATTGGCATCTTTGCTCTCCCCTCTCCCTCTCCCTCACCCTTCTTCCCCTCTTGGCAGGTCCCTGGACTCGCACACGCTACATGGACATTCGCGCGCCGGAGATCATCGCCGTCAGTTTCTCGTGTGTTTGCCGTCGTGTTTGTGTTAGTGTTCACCGTCACGCTCCCACGTTCACCTGTGCCGTCGAATCATCAGTGTTTGTGCGACGTGCCAACGTGTTTCAGTGTCATTTCCATCGAGTGTGAACGGCTCCGTGTTTTGTATTTTTGTGTGTCTACTGTTTTTTACCCGTTACTCTATTACGTATCTTCTTAATGTTTCTCATTGGAAAATCGAAGGCTGAAGAGCAGCGTACGCTGATGCTGCCAGCCTACTTATGTATCTGTATAGGTATGAAAATCACAATAAAGGAAAAAAAAAGTGACGTCACTAGTGCTCGCTCCAGGCCATATATGATGATGTTTTCATTGCGCGCTTGCCGCACCCGCTTCACCTTTCCGATGGCCGGGTTCCAAGCTGTACTTCGCTGCAGGCCGCCGTCTTTATTGAGGGTGTTGTCAGCAATTTTTAACTTGATCGCATATTTTATAATACTGTCTCAAAAACTAGTAGTCCGTGTAGTAACAGATGTCTCGGCAAATGTAATGCGGTGTCCGATTTTTAAGGCAAGTTCCTCCACCGCTGATTTTCAGGATAGTGTATGGAAAAACATATAAATTGAAGTCACCCCAATCACAACAACATGATCAGGAAAATTAGTAACGACATAATGTAAGTTCTCTCTGAAGCGCTCTAAAATTACGGTTCCCGACCCATGTGGTCTATAAAAGCGTCTTATTACGATTTTTTATAGACCTTTGATGCTTAACTTCACCAGAATTCATTCGCCTTAGGAAGTCTTCACTGCAATAAATACGCGACTAACCCATCCTTACTATAAATATGATGTCTGAAATTAGGATTTTGTTGCTATTAACTTGCTGTTTCATCCAACATTCTGTTTATAATACTATTAGGCCATAATAACCTTCAATAAGTGAGATTCTTCGGCAATTTACTAGCATCATATTAAGGTTTTTATATCCGATCTTCATGGACGAACATTCTCTGAGAACTTTGTGGCTGTTGTAACCTCGATTTTGGGCGGCAATTCGTCATTGATTCCAAAGGGGGGGGGGGGGGGGGGTGGGCGGGGATTCTGTGACCCAAAAAACTCCATCTGCACGCCACATGTAGTCTAATGTCCCATTAGCAGCTTCCTGCAACTAGCACACGAGTGAGCTACTAGGGCAAACCCTATAGTTCTTCGCCCCATAGAAGAGGTCGAGAAATTCGCGACAGATACCGCCCTGCGTCGTCTGAGCCTTTGGTTTAGACTTTTCACTCCGCTGCAAACCAGAGGATCGCGGTTGGTCCTGGGTACGATATTGCAGTTTACCCAGCACCCTGTGTGCGATGCTGGTTACCTTAACAAATGGGTTATCTGCCGAAAAGAGTCGAGGATGGCCTCAGAACTCAAGCGGCAGGCGTGCTGACGTTTGCCACTATTTTCATCCGGTTGCAACCAGCATCGTAGGTAGCCGTCTGCTGAGCCTGTTCTACGTCACGGACGGGACTCTCCTGGCAAACATACAGAGCGCACGCCGGCATTCCTTCCCACCCTGCCTGCTATTTCCCTGACGGGCTAAGTCACCCGTCCAAAGCTGAAGCTCCAAATGAGTAGCATACCCACCCTCAGGACTTGTCCAGACGGGCACGAGAATCGGCCGCTGGCCAACAGGAGACGCAAAGCATGCTGGCTAAGAAGTACCAGTACGACCTTGTCCTGTTGTTCAGGCGTAACGAGCCAGCGATGCGGCTCGTTTTTTCTTTCACCTTCCCCCACAGTGACAAGCCAACTCACCACTGTCCACTACTCAAGTGAGTATGGAGAGGTCAGATGTTACATATTGCAAGAGACAGCGGCAACCGGGTCATCAAAGGATTCCAACGGCACGAAAAGTGCCCCAGGTCTTGTCAGCGGCGCCCTGATGTTGTGACAGCTTTGAGCATTAGCCATACAGCTGTCGACCGTATCCGAAACAGCTTCAAAACTGTGTATCGGTGGCAGCCAATTCTCCTTGTGGCCGCTCACATCAAGCACAGTCGTCAGACATTTCGCACTGTCTGATCAAAAGTATCCGGACACCTCCAAAAACATACTTTTTTCATATTAGCTCCGGTGTGCTGCCACCTACTGCCAGGTACTCCATATCAGCGACCTCATTAGATATCGTGGGAGCAGAATGGGGCGCTCCGCGGATCACACGGTCTTTGAACGTCTTCTGGTATTTGGGTGACACTTCGGTCATACGTCCGTACGCGAGAATTCCACACTCCTAAACGTCCCTAGGTCCAACTGCTTCCGATGTGATAGTAAACTGGAAACGTGAAGGGACACGTACAGCACAAAAGCATACAGGCCGACCTCGCCTGTTGACTGACAGAGAGCGCCGATAGCTGAAGAAGATCGTTATATGTAATAGGGAGACATCTATCCAGACCATCATACACGAACTCCGAACTGCATCAGGACCCACTGCAAGTACTGTGACAGTTAGGCGGGAGGTGAGAAAACTTGGATTTCATGGCCGAGCATCACGCCAGTAAATGCCAAAAGAGGCCTCGATTGGTGTAAGGGAGCGTAAACATTGGACGATTGAACAATGGAGAAACGTTGTATGAAGTGACAAATCACGGTACACAACGTGGCGATCCGATGCCAGGGTGTTTGTATGATGAATGCCCGGTGAACGTAATGTGCCAGTGTGTGTAGTGCCAAAAGTAAAATTCGGAGACGGTGGTGTTGTGTTGTGGTCGTGTTTTTCATGGGGAGGGTGGGGGGGGCGGGGCGCTTGCACCCCTTGTTGTTTTGCGTGGCACTATCACAGCACAGGCCTACATTGATGTCTTAAGCAGCTTCTTGCTTCTCACTGTTGAAGAGCAATTCGGGGATGGCGATTGCATCTTTCAACACGATCGAGCACCTGTTCATAACGGACGACCTATGGCGTAGTGGTTACGCGACAGTAACATCCCTGTAATGGACTGGCCTGCACAGAGTCCTGACCTCAATGCTATAGAACGCCTTTGGGATGTTTTGGAGCACCGTCTTCGTGCCAGGCCTCACCGACCGACATAGATTACTGTTCTCAGGGCAGCACTCGGTGAAGTATGGGCTGCCATTCCCCAAGAAACCTTCCAGCACGAGATTGAACGTACGTCTGCGAGAGTGGGCCAACACCATATTGAATTCCAGCATTACCGATGGAGGGCGCCACGAACTTGTAAGTCCTTTTCATCCACGTGTCCGGATACTTTTGATCACATAGTGTATAATATTTCAAAAAATACAAGCAAAGCAGTCAAGATTGATTTAGAAGGTACTAGCAGACCCCGAAAAAGTGGAAATTACCTGACTGTGGAGCTACTGCCGTTGGAATGTGCTCAGAATATAACGAGGAGAATAAACAAACACAAAAATCTACTCTGCAGCGTTCTCATTATAGCCTGAGACTGCAAGATCCGCAACCTTTAGAAACAGATGTGAATTTCTCTGCAGCAAAAGGGTTTATCATCAGCTAATTTTTACTGGAAACTTTGTTTACCTAGAAACTACTGGAATAAAATAAATATGCAGGCTCCACTGCACTGATCTAAACTATTTGTTGTGTGCTAACATGAGATTTAAACACAGTGACGTGACGTGGCACTTCTGATGGCGGAAAATTACATGTAGACTCCGTCTCCCCTGAGGATATGAACTATGATTTACGCAAAAACGTAGAATTTGAGTAATTTGCTAAACACTAGTCCACACAGCAACAGACGCAGATATAGTTCACCTCTTTACAGAAGAACGCGAAAAAACACAAATGAAACTAAATTAGTGTGTATCAGACAACTGCTGCTGCTGCTAGAGCTGCTACAGGCGTGCGTGCCCACTCGCCTTGGTCTGCGCTGCTGAACTACTGCAAAACGTCTCTGGGAAATCTGCGTTTTCTCCGTTATTTCAACAGATGCTGGATAATGTCCTCCTTTATTTTTCCGTGTTTGTCCAAGAAATTTACCCAGCATCTTGTGCATTATTTAGAAGGGGAATTTCACCAGTGGCACGTCGTGATTTTTTTATTTCCGACGCTGTGTTTGCGTTCAGCACAGAGAAGTTCGCCAAAAGGAAGAATACTTTCAGTATCGCTCCATTGCCTTTCGGATGCGCTGTACAGAACTTAATATCATGTCTGTGTTATCAGCAGCTGTCATTGACTTATTACACCAGTGGGTTTCTAATTATTTTTGCCAATTTTATGTTCAGTTTTCCTCTTTAAACAATATCTGGCTCATTTATTGTGAAAAGCATCGAGACTTCGTTGTTGTCCATCCATTGTATTGCCAACAGTATTCCACAAGGCTCGAATTGTATTTCCCCTTTCTTACTTTGTCAGACAATGGTAGTAAACATTTCCTGTTTTGAGTACTTTGCCAAAGACGTTTTACATGCTTCATGGAGTCATACGAATGACTCAGGGCTTGAACAGAAATTGTCTACATACACTCCTGGAAATTGAAATAAGAACACCGTGAATTCATTGTCCCAGGAAGGGGAAACTTTATTGACACATTCCTGGGGTCAGATACATCACATGATCACACTGACAGAACCACAGGCACATAGACACAGGCAACAGAGCATGCACAATGTCGGCACTAGTACAGTGTATATCCACCTTTCGCAGCAATGCAGGCTGCTATTCTCCCATGGAGACGATCGTAGAGATGCTGGATGTAGTCCTGTGGAACGGCTTGCCATGCCATTTCCACCTGGCGCCTCAGTTGGACCAGCGTTCGTGCTGGACGTGCAGACCGCGTGAGACGACGCTTCATCCAGTCCCAAACATGCTCAATGGGGGACAGATCCGGAGATCTTGCTGGCCAGGGTAGTTGACTTACACCTTCTAGAGCACGTTGGGTGGCACGGGATACATGCGGACGTGCATTGTCCTGTTGGAACAGTAAGTTCCCTTGCCGGTCTAGGAATGGTAGAACGATGGGTTCAATGACGGTTTGGATGTACCGTGCACTATTCAGTGTCCCCTCGACGATCACCAGTGGTGTACGGCCAGTGTAGGAGATCGCTCCCCACACCATGATGCCGGGTGTTGGCCCTGTGTGCCTCGGTCGTATGCAGTCCTGATTGTGGCGCTCACCTGCACGGCGCCAAACACGCATACGACCATCATTGGCACCAAGGCAGAAGCGACTCTCATCGCTGAAGACGACACGTCTCCATTCGTCCCTCCATTCACGCCTGTCGCGACACCACTGGAGGCGGGCTGCACGATGTTGGGGCGTGAGCGGAAGACGGCCTAACGGTGTGCGGGACCGTAGCCCAGCTTCATGGAGACGGTTGCGAATGGTCCTCGCCGATACCCCAGGAGCAACAGTGTCCCTAATTTGCTGGGAAGTGGCGGTGCGGTCCCCTACGGCACTGCGTAGGATCCTACGGTCTTGGCGTGCATCCGTGCGTCGCTGCGGTCCGGTCCCAGGTCGACGGGCACGTGCACCTTCCGCCGACCACTGGCGACAACATCGATGTACTGTGTAGACCTCACGCCCCACGTGTTGAGCAATTCGGCGGTACGTCCACCCGGCCTCCCGCATGCCCACTATACGCCCTCGCTCAAAGTCCGTCAACTGCACATACGGTTCACGTCCACGCTGTCGCGGCATGCTACCAGTGTTAAAGACTGCGATGGAGCTCCGTATGCCACGGCAAACTGGCTGACACTGACGGCGGCGGTGCACAAATGCTGGCAGCTAGCGCCATTCGACGGTCAACACCGCGGTTCCTGGTGTGTCCGCTGTGCCGTGCGTGTGATCATTGCTTGTACAGCCCTCTCGCAGTGTCCGGAGCAAGTATGGGGAGTCTGACACACCGGTGTCAATGTGTTCTTTTTTCCATTTCCAGGAGTGTAAATGGCGTTACCCCTGTTGAAGTACAGCAATAGCAAATTCACAATAACATCACCTGCATTATCCCAATCAGCATTTCTGGAATCTGTTTCCGTGATGGCACCAGTACAGACAATGTAATTAGAATACGAGGAGTGGAGTTGCAATTTAATTCCAGTACATGATATTTCATTAGTGAGCCAAGAATAACTCACACTTTTATCATGGCCAGCACTGATATGCACTGGAGCCCCAAAGTAACTCGTACAGGCATGCGTATTCAAATACTGAGATATGTATAAAGGCAGAATATGGCACTGCGGTCGGCAACGCCAGTATAAGACAAGTATCTGGCGCAGTTGTTACATCGGTTACTACAGCTACAATGGCCGCTCATCAATATTTAAGTGAGTTGGTTCAAAATGGCTCTGAGCACTATGGGACTTAACATCTACGGTCATCAGTCCCCTAGAACTTAGAACTACTTAAACCTAACTAACCTAAGGACAGCAGACAACACCCAGCCATCACGAGGCAGAGAAAATCCCTGACCCCGCCGGGAATCGAACCCGGGAACCCGGGCGTGGGAAGCGAGAACGCTACCGCACGACCACGAGATGCGGGCATTTAAGTGAATTGGAATGTGGTGATATAGTCGGCGCACGAGCGATGGGACACAGCATCTCCGAGATAGCGATGAAATAGGGATTTTCCCGGACAACCATTTCACGAATGTACCGCGAATATCAGGAATCCGGTAAAACATCAAGTCTCTGACATCGGTGCTGCCGGAGAAAGATCCTGCAAAAATGGGACCAACGACGACTGAATAGAGTCGTTCAACGTGAGAGAAGTGCAATCCTTCCGCAAATTTCTGCAGATTTCAATGCTGGGTCATCAAAAAGTGTTAAAGTACGAACCATTCAGTAAAACATTATCGATGTGGGCTTTCGGAGCCGAAGGCCCATTCTTGTGCCCTTGATGACTGCACGACACAAAGCTCTACGCCTCGCGTGGTCCCGTCAACACCAACATTGGACTGTTGATGACTGGAAACATGTTGCTTGGTCGGACGAGTCTCGTTTCAAATTGTATCGAGAGGATGGATGTGTGCGGTTATGGGGACAACCACATGAATCCATGTACCCGGCATGTAAGCAGGGGACTGTTCAATCCGGTGAAGACTCTGTAATTGTGTAGGGTGGAGCAGTTGCAGTGATATGAGACCCTTGACACGTCTAGATACGACTCTGACAGGTGACACGCACCTAACCATCCTACCTGATCACCTGCATTCATTCACGTCCACAGTGCATTCCGACGAACTTGGGCAATTCCAGCGGGAAAATGCGACCCCCACGCGTCCAGAATTGCTCCAGAGTGGCTCCAGGAACACTCTTCCGAGTTTAAACACTTCCACAGACCACCAAACTTCTCATGCATCAACATTATTGAGCATATCTGGAATGCCTTCCAACTGCTGTTTAGGAGAGATCTGAACCCTCTCGTACTCTTACGGACTTACGGACAGACCTGCAGGAATCATGGTGTCAACACCCTTCAGCGGTACTTCAGACATTAGTCGAGTCCATGCCATGTCGTGTTGCGGTACTTCTGCGTGCTCGTGGGGGACCTACACGTTGTTAGGCACGTTTACCAGTTTCTCTGGCTCGTCACTGTATAAGGGATGGCCTCCGCCCCGTGTGCTGCGTGCGTGCCCTGACTGAAGGCTTGTGGTCGGCTGGGAGCCTCTTAAGCCACTGCAGTGACATCAGTGGCATTCTGCTGCCATCAGTGACATGGAGGCGTGGTGGCCCCTTGCTGAGTTTACCGCAGCAGCTGGAGACGTCTGTGCGCGGACACCAGTTTGCTGTCCTCCGGCAGGAATAGTCTGGCACTGAGGCTTTGTCCCAATAGGAGTTCAGTGCACGGATGGCGGGTTGGAGGGGCTGTTGTACGAAGTCCCGTGAGGGACATAGTGCTGGGGGCTGCGGCGTAGCCTGGATTTCGAACCCATGTCCACTGCTGGTGATGCCCAGTCCTCTCCTCGTCTGGCGTGGCCCTTGGTCTCAAGCAGATGGTACTGGACTCTGGTCATGAGGGAACGCCCTCTGCCTCCAAATCCAGACATCTTCACTCTGTTCCAAGGGTCATTTGTTTTGCTGAAATCTGGCTTCCAAGTCACTTCGCAAGTACACAACACTCTTGCCCTGGTACGATGACATCGATCTGCCTGCAACAGTTATTACCGGTGTTCTGTGCAGTCCGCCACTGAGCGTAGCTAGCCACGTCTTGCAATCACCTTACGTGTATCTTATTCTGATCCACGTGAGCTACCAGCCCACGACTATTAATGCATTACTTCATGGCGACTTTCACTCTGCTTCGCATTATTTTAGCTAAAAACTGGGTAGCAGCGCTACACTGTGTCCCTCTATGGAGAGTGTAGCCTCCCCCTCACTTATCGACCTTAATGACAGTGAAAAATTAAACCGCGTGTACCTAATGGAAATTTGGGAAAAGCAATCGTCACCGAAGTTAATTTGTCGGTAAAGAGGGAGGAAAGGGTTACATCTAAATGAAAGGAAAAATGCAAATGAAATTGGTGGAAATTGATTTTGAGAAAAGGGTAAAATTAATAAAGAAAGTGAATGTGCGGTCGTCACGTTAACAATTAATTGGCGTTAATTAGATATTTGAGATTTGGGGAAAATCACGGTCGCCAGTCCTATGGACAACTACTTCAATAACTGAAAATGAAAGATTAATGCACATATAATTAGCACTAAAAGCGTGGCAACTGAAGGTTGACACGTGTTGTGTGAAAACTGAATGTTTGTCAGAAGTAATAAATTTCGCTACACTCTGACTAAATTTAGCAAAAGAATTAATAAAACCGGAAAATTGAAAGTTAATTTAGTGGCTGAAATTAAAGGTGAACTTTGTTTCTGAAGCACAACGAAATTCAATAAAATAAGGTTAGTCTTGGGCTACCTCAACAATCATTTCAAAAGCTACTTGAATCTACGCAATTTAGAAATAAGAGATTTAACTTTCAACTTGAATTAAATGATTCAGAACAGTTAACAACAGCAACATTTAGTATGTACCAAGCTGAGCTGCAGTCACAGGTAAGCTAAAATATGCTAACAAAACTCGCACTCTTAATTTGTGCTTGTGTAATCTAAATATTGTAGCCAGCTATGAATACCTTAACTGAACTTTGAAATTAAAGCAGTGAAATGGAATGATATTACTTTAATGCTGGCGTTTGAATTTCAACGACACTCGGGTTCATTCCGGAAAAGGAAGGGACCCTGCTTGGTAATGCAATTGGGACAATGAGCAACAAAGGTTCATGCTACGTTGCTGTAATTTAGTGACACAAATTGACCAGTTTGAAAAACTAAGGTCTGCCATACAGTTCTAAAACTTTACGTGTTTCCAGTCTTCCTTGTTGGTTGAATGAAAGTTTGAAGTCGTCGATCGAGGAAGTGGCGACAGTCACTCATTGTCGGCCGTCGCTGTTGCAGAAGCTGGATGTTGGCGCGCCTCCTTCTCGACACGGTCACCAGGCGAAACGGACTCTTGATGTGCGCCCGCTAATGCTTCCCGTCCGCGACACCGTGTCAGAAACTATCATAGCAAGTCAAGCACAATTACATGCTGCCAAACCCCGAAAGCGCGGCAACTCGCGGGAGCGTCACACAACACACCTCCTCCACCACCCTACCCCTTCCAGTCTCTTCCTGCTCTTCCTGCGCTCCATGCGGCAGAGTTAACACTACCAAAGATCCTAAACACTTTGGTTCTCCACACGACCTATCGATGTATTCGTTAGATAGCATAGTTTTCCCTAGGCAAGACCCAGCGTAAAAATACAAATAGTATTTACAAAACAAACCAATTATACATCGACATAAATATATATATATATATATATATATATATATATATATATATATATATTCAAATAGTAAAACAATTACAATATATAAAGACACAGAAATATATCTTCAGGTAACAAAATAAGGAAAAATCTATAGTACACTAGATGGAAATAGAGGGATATGCATTTCCGGCGTTACAAGAGGACCCGGCCCCTTCCTCCTTGGGCCTTACTTCGACGAGGTTACTTGATAAGATTACTTCCCCCACTTAATCCATAAACAAATACGATTACCACCATACCACATACTCCTGCTTGCTACACAATTACCTTGCAAAACCTGAGCCTAGCAATCCATTCCCCATCTTTCGCTCGTGGAATCTAGTCCCTATGTTAGCTCTCTGTTCGAAATAAGGAACACAGTCAGTTACTTAGGGCCTATGCATGATCAAAAGAAGAGATACAAAAGACAGAGTAGTTCCAGCAGTTGGTGAACTGCACGAGCCCGGGAGTGTAAGAAAGGGGATGGACAGATGAAGAAGGTAGAATTCCGAAAATATATTCGGCATAGCATAAGCAAATGAAGTGAGCAGACTGAAGAATCAGCAGAAGATACGAAGAGGTTAGCGGAGCCAAAAAGGGCAACAACATATTAGTGTTCTATTAAAATCGTATCGTGAGTCAGAAGAGTCTCTTCCGACTCTTCGTGTATAGTGTTGTCTTGAAATCTCAATAGTAAGCCTCTCCGTGATGCACAATGCCTCTCTTGCAACGTCTGCCATTGGAGTTTGTTTAGCCGGCCGGATTGGCCGTGCGGTTCTAGGCGCTACAGTCTGGAACCGGGCGACCGCTACGGTCGCAGGTTCGAATCCTGCCTCGGGCATGGATGTGTGTGATTTCCTTAGGTTAGTTAGGTTTAATTAGTTCTAAGTTCTAGGCGACTGATGACCTCAGAAGTTAAGCCGCATAGTGCTCAGAGCCATTTTTTTGGAGTTTGTTTAGCATTTCGGTAATGTTCCCGCGCCGTCTAAGCGATCCCGTGACGAAACGAGCCCCTTCTTCTTGGATATTCTCTATCTCTTCTAACAGTCCTACCTGGTAAGGATCCAACGTAGATCAACAGTACTCAAGAATCTGTCGAACTAGTGCCTTATAAGCCACTTCGTTCGTGGATTTACATTTCCTTAAGATTCTTCCTATGAATCTGTCTGGCATCTGCTTTTCTTACTACTTCATTTATGCGGTCATTAAACTTAAGATAGATCTGGATAGTTACCCCTAAATATTTTACCGTGTGTACCGTTTCCAGCAGTTTTCCATCAATAGCGTAGTTGTACAGTAGTTACTTTATTTCCTGTAAATGCACAATATGTTAGATTTATTTACATTCAGGGTCAACTGGCAGAGTCTTCATCGTTAATCAATCCTCTGCAGGTCATTCTACAAATCGATACTATCTTCTGGCTTTGTTGCCTTCTTATAGATAACCGCACCACCTGCAGACACTCTTAGAGCATACGACGCTTTCTAATAGATCATTTACGTACACTGTAAACAATAACGGTTTTTCACACTTCCTTAGCGTACTCTGAAATTACCATTCCACCTGTCGATTTTGTCCCGTTAAGAGCGATATGTTGAGTTCTATCTACAAGGAACTCGAATAAAGTATGCTCGGTACACTGTTTTAAAGAGTGCATAGTACGGACACTGCCTATGTTACAGTTATGTATAATCCTTAGATTAGTGGTCGGATCGGAAATAGTATCCCCAGTTACATGTATGTAGTGGTAAGTGTAGATTTAGAACCGTTAAGGCTCAAATGTTCCTTAAACCGAAATCGGAAACAACAACCAGTTTGCCCGATGTAGCGGGCCAGGAAGTCTTCTTCTTCAGTCATGCATAGGCTTTCCCTCAGCCTGTTGCAGCTACACCTGGTCGTTCCATCGTTTTGTAGGTCTTCCAATGCCACTTTTGCCTTGCGGAGTATACCGCCAAAAATGTTGTGGTAATCATGATTTATCATTCGTAACAGATGGGATATCCATTTTTGTCGGTATTCGTCAACATTACTGTTTATATCGAAAGTATTTAATTCCTTCCTGATATCTGTATTTCTTTTGTAGTCTAGCTTGGTGTATCCTGCTATGTACGCCGGCCGGAGTGCCCGAGTGGTTCTAGGCGCTTCAGTCTGGAACCGCGCGACCGCTACGGTCGCAGGTTCGAATGCTGCCTCGGGAATGGAAGTGTGTGATGTCCTTAGGTTAGTTAGGTTTAAGTAGTTCTAAGTTGTAGGGGATGTAGTGGGACGCGAAATTGAAGCGTCACCCATCCACCAGTGTCAGCCCAGTTTGCAGGTGAATATAAGTTTAATTTAGTGGTTTGTTTATGTATTTTTGTAATCTTTGTAATTGTTGTGAATTGTCTAAAGTTTTGTATAAATTTTTTATGTTTCATGCACGGGGAGGGCGGCGCAACGAACGGAGACAGTATCTTCACTGCCGGGACCAGAGAGAAAATTGCTGGCCACTATACGTCGCGGGTCGACAGCCAGAGAGCAACAGAAGATCCTGAAACCGAGTTGTTGCGTCGTGCTTCTAAAAACTGAAAAAATAAGAATTTGTAATGTTTCTACAACAATGACGTCACAGAAAGTTTAATCTTGTTGTAAATGTTCAGTCCTATCTTGTCAAGGTTCAGGTTCGCGTCTATATGTAGGAAGATAATAAACTAGTGGATGCTACTAAAGTTGAAATACGTGTTCCGAGAATTTATTTATGAAGAATTATGTTAAGGAATTATAAATTTATTTGACAAGATTATTAATTTTTGACAACGTTCATCGCGAGTTTGAGTCTCGAAAGTTTATTCAATGTGGTTCTAATATTTATTAAAGCAGATAACTTGCATTAAATATAATTTCTGAGAAGAAACAAACGACATCTAAATTGGAAAAAGTTTGCACAAACCAATTGGACTGGGTGACGTAATTCTGCGCATACGACTCAAATGATGATGTTTTACAGTTTCGATCAAGAACCATTCAGAGACAATTTAAAAAGAACTTAAATAATTTTGAAGTGTGTTGTAACTGACGTAGGTGACGAAGTCTGCACATGGTCATATGTCAAAAGAAAATCATTTATACAAGACTTACGTCGTTACACTACAGGGACTGATGACCTCAGAAGTTAAGTCCTATAGAGCTCATACCCATTTGAACCAATTTTTTCTATGTACCTCAGGAATATCATTTCATTGGCTTGTAATCTTATTTTCTCTTTCTTTTCAATTACCCAAGATTCACTTCCATGTAATAATGCTGGTACTGACATAACTTTATAAAATTTTAGATATATTTCTGTTCTTACTTTACTTTGGAGGGCTCTTCTGATAGTGCCATTTCAGTACTTAAATTTCTCAATTTTGTCTTTTTGATCTAGGTCTCCCCTGTACGACAGCATGGTTGCTATCAATTTCAATCTATCTACTTGCTCTATAAAATCGTTGTCTATAATTATTTTTGTTCTTACTGGATTTTTTCTACAAGACGCCATGGCTTTTGTTTTTTGTATTGATATTGACATATTATATATCTGGCATGTTTGGTATAGTTCTTAGGCAGCTCTCTACAATCCATCTTCATTACTCGAAATTAATACTTGGTCATCTGCAAATAACAGATTTATATGTACTGTTCTTCAGTTTCATTCTCCATTGCCGTATAATGTCGTCAGTGCATATATTAAAAAGCAGTGGAAGGAGGCTGCAACCATGTCGAACTCCTAAATTAATAACCTTTGTTGTTTCTTCACTATCCCCAATTATTTGGATTCTTGTATTAGCATAGATTTTTTGAACTACCCGTACAATGTGTATTCGTATACCTCTTCTTATTAAAATTTCCCACAATAGCTGTCTATATACTGTATCAAAAGCCTTTGCAAAATCGACCAATAGGGTGTGTGTTTCTTTATTGAATTCCTTACATTTCTCTACAATTTGCTGTATCATAAATATGTTGTCTGCACAGCTTTGCCCCTTTCTGAATCCATTTTGTTCTTCTGACAGCAGGCACTCCATTATGGGTTTTAGTCATTCGGTTATTATTCTAGCATAGATCTTATACGCCGTATTTAATAGTGATATACGCCTGTAATTTTAGGGTTTTGATCTGTCTCCTTTTTTAAATATTGGTTTTATAAGTGAGATCTTCCATTCTATTGGTATTATAAGCATCCTCCTAATTTTCTGAGGAATATGAACCATCATTTCTTTAGTCGAAGGATGAAGATTACTTGTTCTTAAAACTTTTACTCTTAATAACTGACTCAACTTTTTCCTCAGATCTGACATATAGTTTGCTCCTTGCTCCGTAACTACTGTCTCCTGTACACCTAACTTCAGTATTCACCTGTTAATGAACACCTGTATGACTGTGACTGCCAGGATCGACACCACTTCTGTATAACACGAAAAATGGTGTATTATGGGCAGCTGAAAACGGTTACCTGCCGGTGTTCGGTTGAATGGTCCTAATACTTCCTAGAAAATTAAACTAAATGATTCTGTCGCTTCTGGCAACCTCTACTACAGTATCCACTGTCTATTTTAATCCGCATGCTATGTACACTCTACACAATACGTAATATACTACTTATCATCATTTTTCATTCCCTTCTATAACTACATTTCCACCACTCTTCAATTCATCGCCGGTCATGGCGCAAGAAGTAATGGTCATGCATTTCACGTACTACATACTTCAGTACAGTCGACATAACCACATCTGGTCCGAACTTGGTCTTTCTACGCAAAAATCTGTAATTCACAAACAACTGCTGCTGCTTCCATATCACCTACATTCCATGGCAGCCCTTTATGCAGCCTACCATCCTGCAAGGTCCTGACATAAATTGGTTTCCAGAATTATAGCAACAAACGCAAATTTTGCGAGGGTGTGTTTTTTGTCACAAAACATTGATAGTAAAGCACAAACAATGTTAATAATACAGAACCTACTCAACAGTAACATCCATAACAGTTGACTAAAATGTTCTCCGTTTCTTTCCAACTTAACTGATTTTCACACATTGTGACAAGTGGTTAATGTACTCAGTGTGGGGTGTGACCACCTCTGGCACAAGTAAAGGCCTGA
This sequence comes from Schistocerca americana, assembly GCF_021461395.2. Classification (NCBI taxonomy): domain Eukaryota; kingdom Metazoa; phylum Arthropoda; class Insecta; order Orthoptera; family Acrididae; genus Schistocerca; species Schistocerca americana. The sequence goes on from NC_060120.1 coordinate 44,997,195, forward strand.
CAATGACGGGACAGGCTGTGAATGATATCATCAATCTCATGCTGAGGCAATAATGCCCATTCTTCCTGTAGACCTGCTCACAACTCTTGGAGAGTGGTTGGTGGGTGCTGACATTGTGCAGCCCGTCTTCCTAGTGCGTCCCACAGATGTGTTATGGGATTCAAATTGGGCGAGCTAGCAGGCCACGCCATGCGAGCAGCATCCACCGTTTCTAAGGAAACTTCAACCACACATCCTCTATGAGGTCGAGCATTATCGTCTATCAATACGGGGGCCCAGAGCACCTCACAACAACCGTGCGTGAGGGTCCAAGATCTTCTCACAGTACCTGATGGCAGTTCAATCTTGCTGGTTCACCCATACGATTTTATGAAGAGGAGTCGAGTGTTCAACATAATCCCTGCCCCCACCATTAGGCATCCTCCTCGATATCTGTCTCTTTCCACAATGTTTTGGTCCCGATATTGAGTTCCACATGCCTTTCAGATGTGAATCCGTAGAGAATCACTAGAGTGGTCCCCATATTGTGTTCTACATGCCTTTCAGATGTGAATCCATCGAGAATCACTCTCTAGACCAAATCAGGAGTCATCTGTGAAAAGACCATTGGCGCATCATTCGACCGTCCAGGTGGCATGTTGACAACTCCACTCTAGACGTCTCCTTATGCAAAGACACGCCAAACAGACAGCAGGTCTTCAACAATAAAGGTCACTCTGCTGAAGCCTTCTGTACCCTGTTTGTATCAATGGAACACGTCCAGGGGATGCTGCTGCGTCAGATGCCCATAGCAGTGCGGTACTAAGGCGGTACTATCGCGCCCTTCCAGCAGAATAACGGTCCACTCTTTCACATGTCACTTGTGATAACCCTGTCCAGGTCTCAAGTATGCAGTTTCAGTCTCTATAAACTGTCGCCTCAGTCGAGAAACACTCACATTAAGCCATCGGGCCAAACCACTTTGCGACTCTCATGCTTCCATTCTTCTTACGGCCCTCCACAGCAGAGAGTCTAAGCGTCTTCTCTGTGCCATACTGCACCGTCTGTGACTCTGTACACAGCGACTGTAGTTGTGGGAATATCCTGCAAACACTATCCTGCTTGGTAGATGGCCACACGTCATTGCTAGCGTCGTTGTCCGTTGATAGGATTGCCATTTTCGTTTCCGAACACGATCGTATCGACATCTCTTGCCTATATGATTATATCATGACAGACACAGGTGGAGAAATATCGGTTTGTTGCTTTAATCTTGAACCCAAGGAAATTCTGGTCTTACGTAAAATCGGTAAGCGGATCGAAGGCTTCCATCCAGTCACTCACTGATCAGACTGGCCTGGCAACGGAAGACAGCAAAACGAAAGCTGAAATTTTAAACTTAGCATTTGAGAAATCTTTCACGCAGGAGGATCGTACAAACATAGCACCGTTTGAGTCTCGTACAGATTCCCGTATGGAGGACATAGTGATAGACATCCCTGGCGTTGTGAAGCAGCTGAATGGGTTGAAAATAAATAAATCTCCAGGTCCTGATGGGATTCCAGTTCGGTTTTACAGAGAGTACTCTACTGCATTGGCTCCTTACTTAGCTTGCTTTTATCGCGAATCTCTCGCCCAACGTAAAGTCCCGAGCGACTGGAAAAAAGCGCAGGTGACGCCTGTATATAAGAAGGGTACAAGGACGGATCCTCAAAATTACAGACCAATATCTTTAACATCGGTTTGTTGCAGGATTCTCGATCATATTCTCCAGTTCGAATATAATGAATTTCCTTGAGACAGAGCAGTTGCTGTCCATGCATCAGGACGGCTTGAGAAAGCATCGCTCCTGCGAAACGCAACTCGCCCTTTTTTCACATGATATCTTGCGAACCATGGATGAAGAGTATCAGACGGATGCCATATTCCTTGACTTCCGGAAAGCGTTTGACTCGGTGCCCCACTGCAGACTCCTAACTAAGGTACGAGCATATGGAATTGGTTCCGAAGTATGTGAGTGGCTCGAAGACTTCTTAAGTAATAGAAACCAGTACGTTGTCCTCGATGGTGAGTGTTCATCGGAGGTGAGGGTATCATCTGGAGTGCCCCAGGGAAGTGTGGTAGGTCCGCTGTTGTTTTCTATCTACATAAATGATCTTTTTGATAGGGTGGATAGCAATGTGCGGCTGTTTGCTGGTGATGCTGTGGCGTACGGGAAGGTGTCGTCGTTGAGTGACTGTAGGAAAATACGAGTTGACTTGGACAGGATTTGTGATTCTACATCTACATCTACATCTAGATCCATACTCCGCAAGCCACCTGACGGTGTGTGGCGGAGGGTACCCTGAGTACCTGTATCGGTTCTCCCTTCTATTCCAGTCTCGTATTGTTCGTGGAAAAAAGGATTGTCGGCATGCTTCTGTGTTGGCTCTAATCCCTCTGATTTTATCCTCATGGTCTCTTCGCAAGATATACGTAGGAGGGAGCAATATACTGCTTGACTCTTCGGTGAAGGTATGTTCTCGAAACTTTAACAAAAGCCCGTACCGAGCTACTGAGCGTCTCTCCTGCAGAGTCTTCCACTGGAATTTATCTATCATCTCCGTAACGCTTTCGCGATTATTAAATGATCCTGTAACGAAGCGCGCTGCTCTCCGTTGGATCTTCTCTATCTCTTCTATCAATCCTATATGGTACGGATCCCACACTGTTGAGCAGTATTCAAGCAGTGGGCGAACAAGCGTACTGTAACGAATGGCAGCGTGGTGTAATGAATGGCAGCTAACTCTAAATATAGATAAATGCAAATTAATGCAGTTGAATAGGAAAAAGAATCCTGTAACGTTTGAATACTCCATTGGTAGTGTAGCGCTTGACACAGTCACGTCGATTAAATATTTGGGCGTAACATTGCAGAGCGGTATGAAGTGGGACAAGCATGAATGGCAGTTGTGGGGAAGGCGGATAGTCGTCTTCAGTTCGTTGGTAGAATTTTGGGAAGATGTGGTTCATCTGTGAAGGAGACCACTTATAAAACAAAACACTAATACGACCTATTCTTGAGTACTGCTCGAGCGTTTGGGATCCCTATCAGGTCGGATAGAGGGAGGACATAGAAGCAATTCAGAGTCGGGCTGCTAGATTTCTTACTGGTAGGCCTGATCATCACGCGATTGCTACGTAAATGCTTCAGAAACTCGGGTGGGAGTCTCTAGAGGAAAGGAGGCGTTCGTTTCGTGAATCGCTACGGAGGAAATTTAGAGAACCAGCATTTGAGACTGACTGCAGTACAACTTACATTTCGCAGGATGACCACGTAGATAAGATAAGAGAGATTAGGGCTCGTACAGTGGCATATAGGCAGTCATTTTTCCCTCTTTCTGTTTGGGAGTGGAACAGGGAGAGAAGATGCTAGTTGTGGTACGAGGTACAGCCCCCCTCCCACCCCCCCCACCCCTCCCCCCCCCGCCACGCACCGTATGGTGGATTGCGGAGTGTGTATGTAGGTGTAGATGTAGATATTCCGTTAGTGCTGTCGTTCCACTCTACTCGACTGCATCTCCATGTTTTATCACTGGTTTGTGGATTAAAATATATCCACTTTCACTGAGTTTTAATCCTTACCATGTCAATCTGCTGGATGCATCCTTGAAACGTAACACTTACTTCAAAGTAGCATAGTCTGCCACTATCTTGAGCTCTCTGACATACGAGTAACATCAGAGGTATGTTATCCTAACACCAAACTAACGATCTCTCACTTCCTTGTAGAGTAATTTCCTTCCACCCATTGAACTGTCGCGAAGCGTAAGCTACAGGATGTTCCTGACTGTCGACGACCTCTTGACTTAAAACACGATCAAAATCATAACTCGATGCATTGGATGATACATGAACTCCTTCTGAAAGTATGGAAACACAACATTGGACTGCTATTAATCTCTAGGACATTTAATTCTATAGTTGTCTACACTCCTGCACATTTCTTGAAAAGACGCATTTTTCATCGAGATGCACCATGTGAGTTAATGAGCATAGCGCTCTCATATAAATATATGGCCTAAAGAGTCAGCCTACAGGAATTGTGAAACGAACCCTATCGTCCAGGAACGAGTGTCACAATGGGCGCAGATTCACCACGAGATGGGGAAATCCACAGGTGTCTATTGTCTATTGAGGCCTAAGCGCTGTAGCATGCGAGTGAGACAGACGAAAACCTACGTCATAGAGAAACCCAGTAGAAGTCCTTTGTGGCCAAGGAGACGTATCAGTCTTAAATATGGCGGACCTAAGATCGGCCATAAGGGAAACATTTATGACTCAAATGGCTCAAATGACTCTGAGCACTATGGGACTTAACATCTGAGGTCATCAGTCCCGTAGAACTTAGAACTATTTAAACCTTGTAAGTAGGCTGTTTATGTTTTCTCTATGTAAGTAGGCTGTTTATGTTTTCTCTATGTAAGTAGGCTGTTTATGTTTTCTTATTGGCAACGTTACGTAGCGCTCAATATGAAAATCACTGGCTGTGCTGTGTGCAGTCTGTGGCTAGTTTGCATTGTTGTCTGCCATTGTAGTGTTGGGCAGCGGCAGCTGGGCTGTTAACAGCGCGTAGCGTTGCGCAGTTGGAGGTGAGCCGCCAGCAGTGGTGGATGTGGGGAGAGAGATGGCGGAGTTTTGAAATTTGTCATGAACTGCTATATTTATACATGATGATATCAAGGTAAATACATTGTTTGTTCTCTATTAATATCTTTCATTTGCTAACTATCCCTATCAGTAGTTAGTGCCTTCAGTAGTTTGAATCTTTTATTTAGCTGGCAGTAGTGGCGCTCGCTGTATTGCAGTAGTGGGAGAAACGAAGATTATTGTGAGGTAAGTGATTTAGTGATTTGTGAAAGGTATAGTTTAATGTTAGTCAGGGCCATTCTTTTGTAGGGAATTTTGAAAGTCAGATTGCGTTGCGCTAACAAAATATTGTGTGTCAGGTTAAGGTCAGTCGTGTATAAATTGTTCAAAGGGTACGTTTCAACCTAATTAACCTAAAGACAGCACACACATCCATGCCCGAGGCAGGATTCGAACCTGCGAAAGTAGCGGTAGCGCGGTTCCAGACTGAAGCGCCTAGAACCGCTCGGCCACACCGGCCGGCAACATTTATGAAAACTATTTAATTCTATACAAATGCAGGGAATCAAGCCACAGTAATTTTAATCTGCCATCCTCCATAAATTTTCGTGGTGATCCCAATGAAACTTGAATATTGTTCATATCTATAATAGTTTAGGATTTACTGTTAAAGTGAGATTAACAAGTTTTCTAACAAAGACCTGAATGCTAAAATCTTAATGCTTACGTTGATCAGAGCGATCGGCATTTCATATAGAAGCGCATCATTAAAATGACAAACTTTGGAAGTATCAGCTCTGTAAATCTATTTGTTTAAAAGATACATTAAATTTAAATTATCAGCATTTTCAGTTAAGCATCAGATCATCATTTCCTCCACACAAAACACATTGAACGATGACAGCATGACACATTACTGAATCATTACGTAATAAGATATTTATTGTAAAGTTTACTGCATAACAGTTACTTCTGTTCTTTATTTATTTATCAGAAAGCACATTGGTGCAAGGCTATTGGCCATGACATTCAAAGTTAAGAAGGAAATTGATTTTTATGTAAAAGGCTTTGACGTTTATAATGTAATGGATATTATTCTTACATTATTTAGAAGGTGAAAATGGTCAAGCTTTGATTATTTTAATGTGTTAAAATGTAAAGTAATGTAAAATAATCTGTAGCCAAACAGATGGGCGGCTTCAGGAAAGGGAACTGCTCTAGTCAGTTGAGCGAAGAAGTTCGGCGCGTGGGAAACGCGGTCGCAGACGGGAAGAGACAGTTCTGGCTTAGACACCAAAGGGTACAGTTCTGACTGAGACGCGAAAGCGGGCAGTCGGTCTTTAGGCAGCTAGGAAGTGAAACGACTTAGAAAACTTCTCGTTGTGTGGTATCACGGGACTTAGTCTCTGAGCGGTGAGCAGCCACGCGCCTGGTGTGAACTATAATTTTTCCCGTAGATAACTGGTATTTCGCGATGAGATTGTGAATGATCGAACTGTGACTCTAAATACGACCACTTTCGCTATTAATTTGCTTTCTGATAAAAATTATTCTAACCAAATCGCAACTGTGTGGCTTACATCATTTATGGATCGTTAATTTAGTTCCCGATATTATGATTACTTTCATTATATGTTGTGTTAACTTTGTCTTTCGCAAAATTGCCATCAGCGAGACAATTTAACCAAAGAGTCAAAAGTGTCTAATTTAGGGCGTGTAATGCGACACGTACGGTTCAGTCCCTAGACTAGTTTGAGCCAAGACATTTCGACGAAGAAGAACCGCATGTGAGCCCGAACATCTTTGGGATGTTAGCTCGCAACTAGACATAGCTGCAGTCATTTCAGCACTCCGTTCAATTACCGATGGAAGGTTGTTAGTGTGTTTTCGAGGCTACTTCCCCCTTCCCCCCTCGGCCCCCGACTCCGCCTGTCACCATCCGTCCCTCCCCCCACCCACCCCAAGGTTACGCTTGCTTCCATCGGCGAATTGTTGATTTATAGCTTCCTCCAAAACTGGTTGTAGCGATCATGGTATTCTGAACAGTCTTCGAGGATACATCTGTGCTTCATTCCTAATCAGAATCCTGTGCTTTGTTCCTAGTTTAGCAGGTAATGGCCGTTCAGCAGGTAACGGCCGTTATGTAATGTACAGAGCCTCAAACTCCACTGACATGTCTTTCATCTGCGTTCACTCTATTTAAAATGCTTCAATTTTTCGCGAAATAGAGTCCTAACAGCATCATGGGCCCTCCTGAACCCTACACCGCCTGAAAAGTAATTTTCCTCATTCAGCATCTCCAATGTGACCAACAATGTTCTTTTCAACTAGTTAACTTACTCAACGCTATAGTTATCTACGTCTTCATAGTTGGTTACATTGAAGATGTCCCTCCCTTGTAGTTGTACAAAGCTGCTTTTCACCAGACAACACGCAATATGCAACGCTTCGCTATATTCCAGCGGTAACATATTAGCTTGTAGGTCAGGTCCCATAATCACCCATGGCGACGTTCTAATGCCACTCGACACAGAGTGATGTAAATCGAGCCTTAATGTCATTGCTTGTTGGTAAACTGAACTCTCTCGTAAGCTAGATGCTCCTTGCGAAAGATCAACACTGACAACTACTTCCCCTAGCCTTCATGTCTTACCGCTAAGTTACGCAATACTTTGGCAAAGGTCAATCACTGCATGATGTAGATGCAGAAAGACTGACGATACGATCATGTTGCAGCCCTCGCTTACATGTGTCACCACAGCCACGCACCGTCTGTCTCATACATTACCGACCCCAATGGTCGTATATCACTACCCTCTACTCCACACAACTTGCAACGTCTTAGGATCCAACGCCTCCTACATACTAACTTTCATGCGGTCACTGACATATGCCCCCATATTTCCAACAAATATTTATCTTACTACCATTTATCACACCTATAATGGCACATTCCGCTTTTACATTTGTTTCTATTGAACTTATTTTCACCAGGACCTCCTGTCGGCGGCTCTGGGGTACCCTCGTAAGTCCCCCGACCACCTCTGCCACTACTCTATATCCCTGTAGATGACCTGAACTATCCCTACTTTTTCTGAGCTATCAGTCTTCTGATAGGTTTGATGCCGCCGATCACAAATACCCCTCCTGTACCGACGTTTGGATCTCAGAGTTGAACTTGCAAACAATGTCGTCAGTTATTTGCTAGGTATATTCCAGTCTCTGCATCCCCCAAAGTTTTTACCCCCTACGGATCCCCCTAACATCATGGACGTTATTAATAGGTGTCTTAACAGTTTTCCTCTCAGCCTGGCCCTTCGTTCCAGTTTTTTGCGTGTAGTCCTTTCCTCGCCCATTGTCGCAGAACCTCCTCATTTGCTAGCTTATCAGTCCACATAATTTTCAACATTCTTCAGTAGCACTACATATCAAATACTACGATTATCTTCCGTACCGATATTCCACAGTCAATTTTTCACTACAATACTACTCAGAGATCCAAACATACATTCTCGGAAAGTATTTCCTCAAATTAGGGCCTATGTTTCATACAAGTAGACTTCTCTTGGCCAGGAACGCCCATTTTGCCAGTCCTAGTCTGGTTTTGATGCCCTCCTTGATCCATACGTCACTGGCCATTTTGCTGCCTTAACTTCATCTACTTCGTGACCATCAAACCTGATGTTAAGTGTCTGGCTGTTCTCATTTCTGCCACTTCATATTTCTGTTCGACTTTTAAATTCTTACATGATCTGAGTTCAGAGCGGCGTGAGCCAGGTCGGTTTCTATTCTCAGACTGATTTAATCTCAAGCCATACTCTGTACTCAATAGACTGATCATTCGATTTAGCAGATCCTGTAACTCTTCTTCACTTGCACTCAGGACAGCAGCGTCATCAGCAAATCGTATCTTTGATATACGTTAACCATGAATTTTGATTGCACTCCTGAACCTTTGTTTTCTTTGCATCACTGCCTCTTCGATGTAAAGACTGAACAGTAGGGGTGAAAGGCTGCCTTCTTATCTTACACCCTTTTTATTCCGAGCTCTTCGTTCTTGGTCGTCCACTCTTATTATTCTCTGTCGGCTCTTGCACATATTATATATTAACCGTCTGTCCCTATAACGTACCCCTATTATTCGAAGAATTTCGAATATGGTGCACCGTTTTACATTGTCGAACGCTTATTACAGGTCGGCAAATGCTGTGAACGTGTCTTAATTTATCTTTAGTCTTGATTCCATTATCAACGACACCCTCAGAACCGCTTCTCTGGTGCCTTTACCTCCCCTAAAGCCACCTGATCGTCATCAACATACTCTTAATTTTCTTTTCCATTCTTCTGTATATTATTCTTGTAAGCAACTTGGATGCATGAGCTGTTTAGCAGATTGTGCGATAATTCTCGCACTTATCAACTCTTACAGTCACCGAAATTATGTGGATGATATTCTTATGAAAGTCACATGGAATGTCGCCAGATTTATACATCCTACACACCAAACTGAACAGTCGTTTTGTTGCCACTTCCCCCAATGATTTTAGGAATTCTGATGGAAAGTTATCTATCCCTTCTGCCATATTTGATCTTAAGTCCTCCAAAGATTTCTTAAATCCGGTTTCTAATGCTGGATCCGCTCTCTCTTCTAAATCGACTCCTGTTTCTTCTTGTATCACGTTAGACAAATATTCCCCTTCAGAGGCCTTCAGCGTACTCTTTCGACCTGTTCGCTCTCTTCTGTGTATGCAACAGAGGAATTCACATTGCACTCTTAATGTTACCGCCCTCGCTTTTAATTTCACCGAATTTTATTTTGACTTTCCTATATGCTGAGTCAGTCCTTCCGACAATCATTTCCTTTTCGATTTCTTCCCATTTTTCATGCATTTCGTTTTAGCATCTCTGCATTACCTATTTATTTCATTTCTCAGCAACTTGTACTTCCGTATTTCTGAATTTCCCTGAACATTTTTGTACTTCCTTCTTTTATCTATCAGCTTAAGTATTTCTCCTGTTACCTATGATGTCTTCGCAGTTACATTCTTGGTACCTATGTTTTAATTTTCACCTTCTGTGATTGCCTTTCTGGAGATGTCCATTCGTCTTCAACTGTACTGCTTAATGAGCTATTCCTCATTACCGTGTCTAAGGCTATAGAGAACTTCAAACGCATGTCATCATCGTTCCTTGGTACTTCTGTATCCCTCTTCTTTGGCTATTGGTTCTTCCTGACTAATCTCTTAAATTTCAACCTACTCTTCATCACTACAACATTATGATCTGCGTCTATATATACTCCTAGATATTCCTCGCAATCCAGTATCTGATTTCGGAATCTCTGTGTGACCATGATGTACTCTAGCTGAAATCTTCCCATATCATGTAGTCTTTTCCAAGTATACTTCCTCCTCCTGTGTACCTTGAACAGAGTATTCGCTGTTACTAGCTGAAATTTGTTACAGGACTCGATTAGTCTTTCTCCACTCTCATTCCTTGTCCAAACACCATATTCTCCTCTAACCTTTTCTTCTACTCCTTCCCCTATTACTACATTACATTCTCTCATGACTATTAGGTTCTCACCTCTCTTTACATACTGTATTACCCTTTCAATATCCTCATATACTTTCTATGTATCCTCATCTTCTGCTTGCGACGTCGACATTTACACCTGAACTATAGCCGTCGGTGTTGATGTGCTGTCGATTCAGATAAGAACAACCCTATCACTGAAATGTTAACAGTAACATACTCTCTGCCCCGCCTTCCTATTCCTTGTCCAAACCCCATATTCTCCTCTAACCTTTTCGTCTACTCCTTCCCCTATTACTACATTACATTCTCCCATGACTATTAGGTTCTCATCTCTCTTTACGTACTGTATTACCCTTTCAATATCCTCATACTCATACTTCCTTCTTTCTTCGTTCAAGTGAAGTCTCTTCTGTTACTCATGGTTTCCTTCCTTGAACCTATGTTTTCCTTTCCAATTTCTCTGGGTGCTCATTTTCGAGCTGTCCATTCCCTTCAACTGAACCACCTATCACTGGAACGTTAACAGTAACATACTCTCTACCCCGCCTTCCTATTCATAACGAATCCCACTCCTGTTATACCATTTTCTTCTGTTGTTGGTATTACCCAATACTCATATGACCAGAAATCCCTGTCTTCTTTTGATTTCACTTCACTGACCCCTAATAGTATGTATATTGCGCCCTTGAATTATGCTTTTCAGATTTTCTGCCTTCCCTACCGCGTTCAAACATCTGATATTTCACGCCCCGACTCGTAGAACTTTATCCTTTCGTTGGTTATTCAGTCTTTTTCTCATCGTCACCTCACCTTTGGCAGTCCCGTTCCGCAGATGCAAGTATGGAACTGTTCCAGAATCTTTTGCCAACGGAGACATCATCATGTCAATTTCTCAATTACAGGCCACACGTCCTGTGTATACGCGTTATTTGTCTTTAATGCAGTGCTTTCCACTGCCATCTGCATCCTGATGCCATTGGTCATTGCTGATTCCTCTGCCTTTAGGGGCAGTTTCCCGCTCTAAGCACAAGTAAGTGTCCTGAATCTCTGTCCGCTCTTCCACCCTCTTTGACAACACCGTTGACAGAATTAGGGTGACTCCTTACACCGGAAGTCTTTGGCCACTAATGTTGATTAAGCGATCTCGGGTTTCGAACTCTGAACCGAGGACGTTTTGATTACTAATCAAATACGCTAATCCTAGACCACGGGTGCGTAATCTTTGATACTAGTAGACGTTTGTTAGCCAGACACACTCTTTATGCCATTGCTAGTCTGTTTTTATGTTCATCTCTCATGGGCTATTTTGTTGCCTGGGTGGCATAATTCCTTAACTTCATCTGTTTTCTATTTCGTAATCAGTTTTCCTTTCCATCCTTCTTTATGTTATTCTTGTCAGCAACCTGGATGCACGGGATGTTAAGCTGATTGTGCGATAATTCTCATACTTATCAGCTCCAGCAATCTTCGAAATTGTATGGCTGATTTTTTTTGTTTTTTTTTTTTTTGTTTTTTGAGAATTCAAATGCAATATTACCAGCATACATTCGATGTTGTCATGTCCTCCAGTGATTTCAGAAATTCCGATGGAATGTTATATATTCCTTCAGCCTAATATGATATTAAGTTTTCCAAAGCTCTTTTAAATTCTGGCTCTAATACCAGATCCTCAGTCTCTTTCCTACAGACTCCTGTTTATTCTTCTAACGCGTCATCTGACAAGTCCTAACCCTCACAAAGGCCTCCAGCGTACATTTTTATACTTCCTTATTTCTTCGTTCAACTGAAGTCTCTTCTGTTACTCATGGTTTCCTTCCTTGAACCTATGTTTTCCTTTGCAATTTCTCTAGGTGCTCATTTTAGAGATGTCCATTCCCTTCAACTGAACCACCTACTAAACTATTCTTTACCGCAGTATCTATAGCCTCAGAGAACTTCAAGCCTATCTCTTCATTTCTTAGTATTTCTATATCGCACCCCTCTGCACGTTGTCGATTGCTGACTCGTCTCTTACAGTTCAGCCTATTTATCAACATTACCAGATTTTGATATGAGTCTTTATCTGCTGCTGGGTACGCCATAGAATCAATTTTTTTGGGGGAAAATCTGACTGATCATAATGTATTGTAAATGAAACCTCCATGTATATGCCGGCATTTTCCAAGTATGCCTCCCAGTTGAAAGTTGTTGTAGAACTTTTTTCTGCTTCTTCCCCTACAATCGCATTCCAATATCTCATGATTAATTGCTTTCCACCTGACTTTACGTACTGAACTGCTCAGTAAGTATCGATGTTTTTCTCTATCCGTTCGTCATCCGTCTGCGATTTCGGCATGTATACATGCACTACTGTTATCGGTGTTGGCTTGCTGCCGATTGTGATGAAAACAGTTCTGTCATGGAACTGTTCACAGTAATTCACTCACTGATATCTTTTACTATTCATAATAACCCCTACGCCTGTTATAGCATATACATGATACTGACTACTGACGTTTTAAGCATTTGATGTGAATACACACAAAATCTCAGACAGAGAAAGAAGTCCACAACACATCTGAACTGAATTTCAAAAATGAAGTTTAAGCCTCTCATTTCTTTACAGTTTGAAATGTTTGACTGAAAAGCACACAGCAATAAATTCAGAGTGGATGAAATGGAACAGTAGCTAATGGGTTTGGACTACATATTGTGTGTGTGTGTGTGTGAGAGAGAGAGAGACAGCGAAACAGAGAGAGATAGACAGAGAGAGATTTTGAGAGAGAGACAGACAGAGAGAGATTTTGAGAGAGAGAGAGAGAGAGAGAGAGAGAGAGAGAGAGAGAGAGAGGACAGTAGTGGGTGCTTCGCAAAGGTGCTTGACTTGTCTCCCTTGTCACTTAAGTAAGAATGTTTCGGAAAGGGGCTATTCTTTTCAGTGCAACTGCATGAGGTTGGTCTTCCACACAAACGTTTTTGACATTCTGCTATGTCAAGATATAAGACAGTTCTTCGGCTGTCTGCAAATATCACGAGACCTTGCTAATTTCTGAAAGGTCAGTTGTCGAACAAGTATTTGATATCGACTGCCTTATGAGAACAAACTAAAGTGAGAGCAGAACTAAATTTCCGACTTCTGCAATTAATGAACTACAAAAAAATCGTCTAAGTGGGAACTAATTGCCAATTAGGACTGCTGCAGCCGAAGGACAAAAATTCAAAGAAAAAGCCTCCCTCGTCCATTCGTTTCGCTCCCTTCAGACGATTGTGAGCCGGATAATGGGAGGAATCGGCATGGAGAAGCGACGTTTGCGTGGCCCTGAAGAATGTTTAGCGGTCAGGAAACAAACGGTTGTTTGCGAATCATTACTTGCTTCCAAGTTCACCAATTATTTTCTTTTTTCTCTAATAATGCAGCTGTCTCTAATATTCTCTCTCCTTCCCACACACTAGCGCACGTATGAAATACTTCTGCGATTCGTGTGTCATCTATTACGCAATCATACATTGAAAATCACGAAATTCCCAATAAAAATGTAATTGAAGAAAAGGAACATGGAAAAATGCATAAAAAATTTATGTATTTTTTTTTCCTTTCTGGTATAGATCCAACACAAGAAACCCTTTCGTGTGGTTAACCATTATCATAAGATCTAGGAGCACAATGACAAGAGCATCAGCACTAACGCAGGGAACCAAACAGATGCCTAACAACAAAACATATGATGATAACGAACTTTGTAACAGTGGATTATACCATAGACTGAAGCAAATAGTTGAGTAGGTACAGTTGCTGTAACGCAGACGAAGAATACAAATGTTGGTGCTGGACTTACAAAAGCGAGGAACAGTATTAAAAAGTTACACAAATAACACAAGATTACGGGTTTATATAGCCAGTTACCGTAGTATTATTGGGTAAAACAGCGACTTTTCGATTTAAAGAATTACACAGTAGTCAAAACGTGTTTACCTGGATGAGATAGTACAGGCTACACAGTGACATTAATATAATTGTATTGGGAATGGTAACAGTGGAAATATGAAGTTAAATATCATTGTACAATAATGTAATTTAGAAGGAAGGAAGGGAGAAAGAATACAGTTTAACAATCCATCAAAGACTAGGTCATTCAGGATGGGGCTTAGGCATTGATTGACGAATTATGGGGAAGAATATCGATCGTATCCTTTCCAAAGGAACTGCAACGTCATTTGCGTTAGCAGGTTCAGGGAATACTCAGAAAATAATATTGGATGACTGCATGGAGATCTGCGCTGCCTTCTTCCTGAATGACTTACCAGTGCTGTACTATTGCAGTACCTCGTTCCATTATAATGTTGTTTATACGTATGTATGTATGTATTGAACTGGGGACCTAGAGACGATGGAGCGGCTTCGTCCCCGCCGTAGCCCTCAGTGGTACACAAACCCACAACAGGCTACAGCAGTCCACTCACCCCACCGCCGCCTCACACCGAACCCAGGCTTACTGTGCGGTTTGGCCTCCAGTGGACCACCGCGGGAACGTCTCACACCAGACGAGTGCAACCCCAATGTCAGCGTGGTAGAGTAAGTATGGTGTATGTGTACGTGGAGACTGTTTGCGTAGCAAAAAACGACATAGTGCAACTAAGGCGGAATAAGGGTATCCAGCCCGCATTCACCGAGACGAATGGAAAACTGCTTTAAAAACCATCCACAGGCTGGCCGGCACATGGGACCTCGACACTAATCCTCTGGGTGGATTCGTGTCAGGAACCGGCACGTCTTCCCGCTCGTGAAGCAGCGCGTTAGACTGCACGGCTAGCTGGGGTAATGTTGTTTAGTTTAGTTGCTTACATGTTCTCTAGACGGTCGACGTTCTCTCACAATAGCTAGCGCTACAGTATAATTGTCTAAAGTTCTCTCATGTGAGTACCATCTCCCCCACAGCTCTGCAGTCCAGACTGCTTGCAGAGTTCCCTGTTTAACCCCGTTCTTTCTTAACAGCCATTCTCATTCTCACTTCAATCTTCTTCTCTTTCTCAACCGCGGTCAAATGTGCTTAACTAATCAATGTAATTCTTAATTCCATTTACTACTACTATTGTTGTGGACGTTTTGGAATATCTTTGATATGTATTGTTCATAGCCAGATATATGAGGGGGTCTTAAGGCGCTAACCTGATCAGGCAAATTAGCCAATAAATAAAAAAAAATATCAGCGACAGCTGTGCATGATGTGGAATGTCACTAGATTCACGGTTAAGATACATTTTCTGCACAAAAGCATGGCTACATGTTAGCCACCTAGAGGCGGATTGTATTTTACCTTGGAACACTTTTCAGACTTTCAGATGTGGCCAATACTGTATTAACAGTATGATATATTTTTTATTCAATTTCGAAATAATAGCATTCACTTTATGTGTGATGCAGTCTTTTTCTGAAATTACAAAAAATTTTTCAGGAAAAGTTTGGTTTTTATAAATGTAAAAAATTGGCACATTCCTAGGAATAAAAATTATATTGAGATTTAAACGTGTAGTAGTAGAGAAAATTTTACCAGTGCCGTATTTAAGAATCAATGTGTTACATCATTACTGTAGCACATTCCAGTTATCAGTAAGTTATAAGAAGTATCACAGAAAACGAATTACAAACTGAAAACGCTTTGAAATAGAAGCTGTTGCGAACTGATACAGATTTCCGTTTTCAGACAAGAAAAATTGTTACTGCATTAAAGAAACTCAGTTAATTGGCTAATATCACGTGTTCCGTAGTAGAATTACTTCCGTTTCAAGATACAACATAATGTACGACCGATGTAGCATGGCTTAACCGACCATATGTCATGTAACTAGTTTTAAAAATGTGCAGAACTTTACTCATCAAAAAACTCTGTAACTGAACAGTTAACAGTGTCATGTAAATGGTGTTAATGTATTACACAACACTAAGTATAGCTCATAATATATACAAACGATGCACAAAACTCAACATCATGTCTCACAACAACAAAAACAGTAGAAAATACCGGAAGCTGCTTATGGCGGTTCGTAGTGCGTATTGCTTCATGTGAATCTAAAATTAGTCACTAGGGAGAAACGCCCAATAGGAAACATCATGTGTTCCTTTGTAAAGAGAGTCTACGGTCAATAGTGCGTAAATACCCAGATCATGCAGTACGAGCTGGAGGCTACTTTAAGCTACCGACTATAGACTTGGGTGTCAGTGGATTTATTGCGGGGCGGGGGTTACAGACTGTCATTGCGAAATAATTTTGAATACGTTTTTTGAAAACGTATCTTGAGGAACTAGCTCGGCAGCTCACACGCAATGGAACTATTTTAGACCTTTAAGCTACTACAAATGGACTGGACCTTACGGGCAATGTCAGTGTAGAAATGGGTATTAACGATCACGATGTCATTGTAGCAACTATGATTACGAAAGTTAATAAATCAGTCAAGAAGGCTAGTGGAAGGCTTCTGCTAGACAGAGCAGACAAACAGTTATTAGCATCGCACTTAGACCGTGAATTGGCATCACTTACTTCCAGTAAGATTGTTGTAGAGGAATTATGGGCTAAGGTTAAGCAGATTGTAAATCGTAGTCTGGAGAGTTATGTGCCTAGTAAGTGGATGAAGGATGGAAGAGACCCACCATGGTTTACTAACGAAATTTGGAGGATACTAAGGAAGCAGAAGCCGTTGTATTCTAGGCCCAGAAGAGAACGCACAGATAACGACAAGCGAAGGTTAGTAGAGATTCGTGCCTCTGCAGAGAGACCTACGAGCGAAGCCTACAACAACTACCGCCGTCACACCTTAGCGAAAGATCTGGCAGAGAACCCGAGAAAATTGTGGTCTTATGTAAAATCGCTAAGAGGCTCTAAAGGCTTCTATTAAGACCCCCGTTGCCCAGCTTGAGATGATAGTTGAAGATAGCAAAATACAGCCGAAGCTTTAAATTTCACGATCAAAAAACGTTCACACAGGAGAATCGTACACACATATCGTCATTTGACCATCGGACTTGCTCCCGTATGGACGACATAATAATAAGCACCCCTGGCGTAGAGAAACAACTGAAAGATTTGAGAGCAAATGAATCACCAGGTCCGGAAGGAATCTCAGTTCGATTTTACCAAGAGTACTCGACAGCATTGGTCTCTTACCTAGCTTGGATTTACCATGAATCTCTCGCCCCGCACGAAGTCCCAAGCGATTGGAAAAAGCTCAAGTGACACCAGGATATAAGAATGGTAAAAGAACGGACCGGGAAAATTACAGACCAATATTCTTAACTTTTGTTTGCTGCAGAACACTTGAACATATTCTCAGTTCGAAGATATTAAACTTTCTTGAGACTGAGAAGCTCACATCTACGAATCAGCATGGCTTTTGGAAAGCATCACTCGTGCGAAAATCTGTTTGCCCTTTTCTCACATAGTATACTGCGAACAAAGTATGAAGGGCAACAGGCAGGTTCCACATTTCTAGATTTCCGGAAAGCATTTGGCACGGTGCTCCACTGCAGTTTGTTTACGAAGATACGAGCATATGGAATAAGTTCAGATATTCAAAATATCCACGGGTGTGCTGCCGGTCTATAAAAACGTTCGACAATCAGCTGTAAATGCCGGTTCTCTAAATTTTCTCAATAGCAGTTCTCGAAAAGAACGTCGCCATCGCTCCAGGGATTCCCATTTGAGTTCCCGAAGCATCTCCGTAACAAGTATTGTTCGAACCTACTGGTAAGAGGTCAAGCAGCCCGTCTCTGATTTGCTTCTGCATCTTCCTTCAATTCGGCCTGTTAAGAGTACTTAAAACTCTAGTACATAGGGCGCGCACTATCTCCGACGCAGAGAGTCTACCCCAGGAATTGGAACATCTGAGAACTGTATTTCGAAAAAATGGATACTCAGAGTGGCAGATTCAACGTGCTCCCGCCCAACCACTGCAGCACAACCTGTTGAGATGGATGAAGTCACGAGGGAGGAGGTAGGCACTGCATTTATTCCATACACAGGCGCGCTCTCGGGGAAAATCGCCCGCATTCTGAAGAAACACCGGGTAGGAACTGTGTTTTGTCCTCCGAATAAAACTCGTGCACTGGTGGGGAGCGCCAAAGATGACCTCGGTTTGAGGAAGGCCGGCGTGTACCAGATTCCGTGTCAATGTGGCAAGTCGTATATTGGTCAGACGATGCGTACCGTCGGGGATCGATGCCGTGAACACCAGAGGCACACTCGACTGATGTATCCGAGCAAGTCGGCGGTCGCTGAGCATTGTTTGTCGGAAAATCACGCCGTGGAGTATGACCGCACGAGGATTCTGGTACAGACGTCGAGATACTGGGACAGCGTTGTTAGAGAGGCCATCGAAATTCGCACCAATGACGACCTCATAAACCGCGACTGTGGCTATAATCTTAGCAAGGCTTGGGAACCAGCGACTGGGTTAATCAAGAGTAAATCGAGCAAACGTATAGTTGTGACGACCACGGCGGACAGAGCCATCACGCCGACGTCGTCTCAGACGCCGTCGCAATCTGTTTCACCGCGCGACCGTGGCGCGGGGCGCGGACGGCGGAGGGAGCGCGCCGCGGGCGGAGGGTATTTAAATCGGCCGCCGCCGCGACCGAACCCAGTTCCCTCTGAGCAGCCATAGCGTACGGATCTCCGTGCCGGCAAGTTCACAGGAGCTCAGTCCGTCAGTTCAGCTGATGATGGCGACATGTATGATTGCCGAAATATTGTGCCCGTTGGACACTATAGACCGGCAGCACACCCGTGGATATTTTGATTATCAAATACGCCGGGAGAAACTCAAGAATCACAACTTCACATATGTTAGTGGCTCGAAGGCTTCTTAGATAATAGAACCCAGTATGTTGTCATCTAAGAGGAGTGTTCATCAGAGACTAGGATATTCTCAGGAGTGCCCTAGGGAAGTGTGATAGGACCGCTGTTTATCTGTATGTGCATAAATGATTTGGCGGACAGGGTGCGTAACAAACTGCGGTTGTTTGCTGATGATTCCGTGATATACGGCAAGGTAACGGAGTTTAGCAACAGTAGGAAGACACAAGACGACCTAGACAAAGTTTCCAGTTAGTGAAATGGAAGTGAGCGTTTGGCGTCATTAGCCGGGAGGCCCCTTACGGGGCAGGTCCGGCCGCCTTGTTGCAGGTCTTATTACATTCGACGCCACATTGGGCGACCTGCGCGCCGGATGGGGACGAACTGATGATGAAGACAACACAACACCCAGTCCCTGAGTGGAGAAAATTCCCGACCTAGCCGGGAATCGAACCCGGGCCCCTTAGGTCGGAGTTAATACGGTGAATGGCAGCTAGCCCTAAATGTGGAAAAATGTAAGTTGATAAGAATGAGTAGGAAGATCAAACCTGTCATGTTCTGGTACATTATTACTAGCGCCCTGCTTGTCAGATACACTTCATTTAAATATCACAGCGTAATGTCGCAAAGTGATACGAGATGAAACGTGCATGTGGTAACTGTGATAGAGAAAGCAAGTGGTCGATTTCGGTTTATTGGGAGAATTTTAGGAAAGAGTGGTTCACGTGTAAAGGAGACTATGTGGGACGCTGGTGCGACCTGTCCTTCAGTACCACTCGAGTGTTTGGGACCCTTAACAGGCCGAATTGAAGGAAGATGCAGAAGCAAACCAGAGACGGGCTGCTTGATCTCTTACCAGTAGGTTCGAACGGTAGTTGTTACGGAGATGCTTCGGGAACTCAAATGGGAATCCCTGGAGCGATGGCGACGTTCTTTTCGAGAACTGCTATTGAGAAAATTTAGAGAACCGGCATTTACAGCTGACTGTCGAACGTTTCTACTGTCGCCAACACACATAGCGCTTATGGACCGCGAAGAAAAGATACGAGAAGTTAGAGCTCTTACGGAGGCATATAGATAGTCGTTTTTTCCTCGCTCCATTTGCGAGTGGAACAGGAAAGGAAATGACCAGTAGTGGTACAGGTTACCCTCCTCCACGCATCGTACTGTGGCTCGGGGAGTATCTGTGGTGTCACCGCCAGACACCACACTTGCTAGGTGGTAGCCTTTTAAATCGGCCGCGGTCCGCTAGTATACGTCGGACCCACGTATCGCCACTGTCAGTGATTGCAGACCGAGCGCCGCCACACGGCAGGTCTAGGGAGACGTCCTGGCACTCGCCCCAGTTGTAGAGCCGACGTTGCTAGCCATGGTTCTCTGACAATTACGCTCTCATTTGTCGAGACGATAGTTAGCATAGCCTTCAGCTACGTCATTTGCTACGACCTAGCAAGGCGCCATTTATCTTTTGCTGGTTATCTTATAAAGCCTGTACCGTCAGACCTATGTTCTCCAATTATGGAATAAAGTTAAGTATTACATGATCTACGTACTTTATTTGCAATTCTCAAGACATTGTCCTGTTCGAGACCTCACGCCCGTCTGCGTGTAATTAAACGCGTGCCTTTTGGCTACCCATCCTAGTGGATTGGCTGTCGGGTCAGTCCACTACAGTATCGATGTAGATGCAGATGCACTCAATCCTCAAGATGTAACGACTTCCCCCCATGTAAGTGGACTTTCTTGAATCTTTATCTACAACAAAAGTTTAACAAATCTAACTGAACCACGTACATTCTATCTACTGAGAAATTCATCTACGGAATGGAACAAGCTATGTTGTGAACAGTAGTAGATGAATTTCTCAATAGATAGATGCAAAGAGTGAGAGGATGTTCCTTCCAGCGATGGAAATAGGAATACATTTGTGATATCCCAAATGGACTGGACAGTGAGCCACGCATAGGGAATCAGTGAGGGAGAGTGAAAGATGAGCACGTGAGGCATGACCCTCAGGGAACAATCAGAATTTAATGAACATCTTACACATAGGGACAACCCTATGCTGAATGAATTCGAGCTGCTCGTTTAAGACATTTGCGGACAAAATACTGTTTTCCAACAACATAAATCTCTTTACGAATGTCGGAGGATCTACTTTTGGGAGAATTATACAAGACCTTCAACATTTTAACTTTGTTCAACAGTAAGAATGCACTTTTCCATGTGGATACTGAAAGGCGTTTTGCGAGTATTAGTGGCATACCTGTGGTGCCGAATTCTGATTTTAAATGTATGGTACGCGTCTCTTATGTAAAAACTTAGTTGTAGAAAGCATCTTTTACATGACAGTATTCAAAATTTCAATTTTGTGACTAAAACGGGCTCCAAAAGAGCAATTAGACTAGAAACCATTAGATTTATTCGTCTTCTTCCCACTGTAAATGAGTAAGTGTGGGTTTCAGTTTGGACTGTGCCATAATTATACTGTCAACTGTTCACTTTCTCTTCTATTTACTCGTGAAAATCATGAGCGGCAGCTTGTGCTCGTATGTTAACTACAACAATGGATATATTCCTTGTCAGATAATCGTTGACTATTTGACTGAGAAAAAAAAGTTATTGAACTTATAGTGAAAATTCTATAATAGTATTATGATAAAGAATATTAGATATTTATGCAAAGCATGCAGTGAACAAAGATAATAAAAGACAAAACAAAGTAGGAAGGGTATGCATTTTAATTTATATTTATTACAAATTTACCTTCAACAAGAAATAACTTGGTCTTACGTACACACCGGTTTGAATCGTATCTACAAGAAAAGGTTTGTGTGTAATTACACTCAAAATAGTTTTTTTATAGATAAAGAACGATAAAGCGAAAACAAATCCACTTACTTGAACAAGTTTCATCGCAGAAATTAGAAAGATAAATCAACAGCTAAATTGCAACCTCCGTTAACTGCAGAGTGCCGAGACGCGGACTGCGCAAATCTGACCCGCACAGTGAGCAAAATGTAGGGTAGATGGACCCGACAGTCAGAAGACTCTGGGCGTGGCAAACGCCACCTGCTGATCCCTGAGCTACCACGCTTTGCTGAGCGGTGGCACCGAACGTGTTAAGAACCATGGCTCGTCGTTTGTTATGTCCAGCAATGAATCACGGTGACTGCGACATAATTTTTATCTTGGAATAAAAGTGTCATTTCTGTTCGTATCATCAAGTATTTCTTTCAGTAACCATGTATTATACTTCGGCAAGTCTTTCTGAGTATGGTCCGAGTTTCATAGAGCTATGTTACTTGTCCGTAACAAATAATGCGAAAGTTACTTTCGTTCCTGGGATTTGCACGTCAGTATAGTCAGAACATAATAAAAAACACTTCTTATTTTCGTGTCCCTATTTTGCGAGCGAAAAATCGGAATTTTTAAGACTTTTCTGAATATAGGATATCATTTCCCTCAATCGGCTTTTCCTATTTTGTTTACTGAAGACATTCGTCTTTGCAAAGTGGTTTTTAATTTTTGGAGAGTATGGGGAAAAAGCTATACATCATTTCTGTGTACTATTGTTTATGATTAAATTTAAGAAACAGTGTCAACTGATAAAGTAAAAGTGTGTGATTTACTTTAAATGCCGTTTATTAAATTTTTTGTGGAAAAAATTGTGACAGGTTGAGATTCTGAATCTGTAAATATGCATTCCCACCCTACAGTTAAGTATAAAAGTAAATATTTGTTTTAGATAACTAAAAAGAATGCAAATAAACAAACGCAATTGCGTTGTGATCTATAATGTATGTCTGTAATACAAGAGTTTGCGGAACATACATAAAAAATCATAAGCATTACAACAAATGGTAGAAAAAGTTCCATACGCAAGATGTGATTTTTCTCGCATGAAAATTCTAAAATGGATTTTCGTTTGAATGAGAGCGAAAAATATTTTTTAACATCAGAATTCGCACGAGTTTCTAAAGGCGTATTGTTCGCAGTAGAGGCCTATTTCATATCATCCGTATTCATATACTGGTGCCCTGCGCCCGTGCCCAAACGAAGAAGAATGAGCTCACCGAGTTTTACTACGGTTCGGGGAAATCCGTGGAGGAAATGAGGATGTATTGTCGTCATCTGGTAAGAATTTAACTTCGTTTATTATAGGCAGAAACACTGCCGAACACTCGCTGTACAGTATTCCATACGGGCAGTACGTCTCAATATTCGGTTCTGATTCTACAATATTTCTGTTTGTCTACAGGCTGTTTTTGTTGTTCTACGTAGTATTTTGCTACTGTAGCAGTTATTTAATAAGAGTTGAGAGCAGTGGAGGATTAAGAGTGAAAGTAGGTCAACGTGTTCGTGGTACTAACTCACGTCAGACCCGCATCTCCCAATACCTGACTTTTATGCGCTATCTGCAGCTCTCTATCCAATTTTTCGTTATTTATGGTATTGGCGACACAATTTGTTGGCGAAGTGTGCTATTTTGGTTTAAGCAAGCTTTGCCTTTGGCAGGAAAACATTCCGTATGCTCTCCTCTCGTTGCCCGTCAAGTACGAGTTTGGATCCGTGAGTTCATTCGTTAGAGTACTGATGACAGAATTCTTTCGACAAGATTCGCCAGTTTCGTGATGTATGCACATTAGAATTTGTTGAACATGTCCTGAGTGTCCTCCGTACTCAAGCTTAAGTCTCTCTGACGACTCTTCGCTATGTTTCTTACTTTCCATGCTCTGTTTGAAACCTAGCGGTGGCAAAATCCCAAGTTTTTACTTTCCTTTTATTCTGCTTCCGTCGTTCCATGTCTCAGAACAGGGTCGATATATCGCTAATTCTGCAGTCTACAAATATTAAATGAGAAGTACAGAATGTGCGTCACATCGCTTAACTTGCCGTTGCACCTAAGAGTTTTCAGGAACAACTACATCGTTGGTTACAAAATCATCTTGTTGTAGGGCATATCCAGCCTCAACTCTGTACCTCTGAATATCACCTCCGTTCGTAATGTGTAAACGTTCTTCGACAGTGTTGTTCCATAAGTTTCGTATTGAATGGTGTGTGTATCACTTGCAGAAGCGGATGGCGTAACATTGCACATACCTCGCTGGGTAAGTCACATAGACGGTGATGGAAAATGTCTAATAGAGTCCTCCTCCTACATTGTGTCTGAGCGGGATGTTTCACGATTTTTGTTACTGGCTTCTAGATGTTATAGAGGGGATTTAGAAGCTAACGATTTGATGAGGAAACTATATCAAATGTAACGTTTGGATATAAGAAATTTTGAAGATAGGAAAACTTAGCCAACTCCCACTTCACGCACACAAACTGGAGAGAAAGATGCCGTTGTCAGACAGCGTTGTAATTGTGGCACCTCGCAGCATTTTCGGCCGCCTACATTAACGACGACGAGTAACTGGTACGTTACCAACTAGGAGGAATGACTGTGGCACTCCACGAAAGCTCCGCGTTCTCGACTGTGAAGAGGACGTCCTTGGTCACGTGGAAGAGAAACCGTCGATGAGCACTCGAAACACCGCTCAGGCAATGAGATCTTCTAGAGCTCACAGGTCAGAGCTCACTGTCGCCGCTGTCCCCCCTCCGTGAAGCGGGAGGTTAGAAAGTAATAATAATAATTTGTGGTAAGGACTATGGGACCAAACTGCGGAGGTCATCGGTCGCACTAAATCTACTTAAAAGTACACACTCACACACACCCAAGCCCGAGGGAGGACTCTAAACTCCGACGGGGGGGAGGGAGCCACCTCAGACCGCACGGCTACCCCGCGTGGAGCCAAATGGTACATTTTGGGACGTGGTTTAATAACTTTGTCAACTAAAGTCCCTTCTGCAACACCCAGAAGCATGTAACAAAGATTGTTGAACACCCTGTAGACATAAACAGCTTATTTTCCCTATTCAGTTCGATATACAGGGTGTTACAAAAATGTACGGCCAGACTTTCAGGAAATATTCCTCACACACAAATAAAGGAAAGATGTTATGTGGACATGTGTACGGAAACGCTTAATTTCCATGTTAGAGCTCATTTTAGTTTCGTCAGTATGTACTGTACTTCCTCGATTCACCGCCAGTTGGCCCAATTGAAGGAAGGTAATGTTGTCTTCTGTGCTTGTGTTGACATGCTCTACAGCACTAGCATCAAGCACATCAGTACGTAACATCAACAGGTTAGTGTACATCACGATCGTGGTTTTGCAGTCACTGCAATGTTTACAAATGCGCAGTTGGCAGATGCCCATTTGATGTATGGATTAGCACGGGGCAATAGCCGTGGCGCGGTACGTTTTTATCGAGACAGATTTCCAGAACGAAGGTGTCCCGACAGGAAGACGTTCGAAGCAATTGATCGGCGTCTTAGGGAGCACGGAACATTCCAGCCTATGACACACGACTGGGGAAGACCTAGAACGACGAGGACACCTGCAATGGAGGAGGCAATTCTTCATGCAGTTGACGATAACCCTAATGTCAGCCTCAGAGAAGTTGCTGCTGTACAAGGTAACGTTGACCACGTCACTGTATGGAGAGTGCTACGGGAGAACCAGTTGTTTCCGTACCATGTACAGCGTGTGCAGGCACTATCAGCAGCTGATTGGCCTCGACGGGTACACTTCTGCGAATGGTTCATACAGCAATGTGTCAATCCTCATTTCAGTGCAAATGTTCTCTTTACGGATGAGGCTTCATTCCAACGTGATCAAACTGTAAATTTTCACACTCAACATGTGTGGGCTGACGAGAATCCGCACGCAATCGTGCAATCACGTCATCAACACAGATTTTCTGTGAACGTTTGGGCAGGCATTGTTGGTGATGTCTTGATTGGGCCCCATGTTCTTCCACCTACGCTCAGTGGAGCACGTTATCATGATTTCATATGGAATACTCTACCTGTGCTGCTAGAACATGTGCCTTTACAAGTACAACACAAAATGTGGTTCATTCACGATGGAGCTCCTGCACATTTCAGTCGAAGTGTTCGTACGCTTCTCAGCAACAGATTCGGTGACCGATGGATTGGTAGAGGTGGACCAATTCCATGGCCTCCACGCTCTCCTGGTATCAACCCTCTTGACTTTCATTTATGGGGGCATTTGAAAGCTCTTGTCTACGCAACCACGCTACCAAATGTAGAGACTCTTCGTGCTCGTATTGTGGACGGCTGTGATACAATACGCCAGTCTCCAGGGCTGCATCAGCGCATCAGGGATTCCATGCGACGGAGGGTGCATGTATGTATCGTCGCTAACGGAGGACATTTTGAACGTTTCCTGTAACAAAGTGTTTGAAGTCACCCTGGTACGTTCTGTTGCTGTGTGTTTCCATTTCATGATTAATGTGATTTGAAGAGAAGTAATAAAATGAGCTCTAACATGGAAAGCAAGATTTTCCGGACGCATCTCCACGTAACATATTTTCTTTCTTTGTGTATGAGGAATGTTTCCTGAAAGTTTGGCCGTACCTTTTTGTAACACCCTGTATAGCAGTACTCCGTCTAATTCACCCTACTATAGAACCAAGTCTGACTGAAGGGAGGTATACAGAGCAGAGAACGCAGGAGTCATAGTAGTATCTCTTCCATAGAAGCAGCTGTTAGTCCGTTCGGATGTGTTCTTTCCTCGATTCCGTTGATTAACCCTCCTCTCACATTAAGGTTAACGTTGACATTTTAAGAGCATACACATTACATTACTTTTGAATACATTATGGGAGTAACAGTGATCAATGAGTTACAAATATTTACTATTAAAAACAGTCTTGGTCACGATTTATTTATTAAGATGACCGGTTTCGACCACTACTGTGGTCATCATTGAGTAGGAACCTCTTTCTGCTGGAGAATCACCTCTATAATTTGTTACGTCAGATGGCCACTTGTTGCGAATTTTGCAGTACTTGTTACGGCCAATGGCCGTTTGTTACGACTTCTGCAGTATTCGTTAGCAGGAGACACAGTGGCTGCGCCAAAGACTGAGACGGCGTGGAGTTTTGCAATTGTTTATTGAGCTTTCTCTACAATTTCTCGCTCGTCGTCGCTGCCCAGCCCTGCGGATTCTTCCGCCTGGCTGCTGCTGTGTAGATTCTCCGACAATGCGCGCAACGCGCGCCACCAGTCCTACGCTGAAGCCAGGATGCCCTGTGGTTGAGATGAACTCGTCGCCGCTCGGCAGCCCAGTATGGCACCCCCACGGAGCCGCGTCGCCGTGAGGTCAGCTGCCGACGCCTGCTGCACCGGCGGCTGGGAAGCCGTCAGTCGCGATGTCCGCGAGCTCCCGTCATGGGCGGACCACGCGCCGTGGGGCCGGGTTGCCGTGAGGTCCGGGCGTCAGTCCCCGGCGGCGCCTGTGCCCAAGATCGCGCTGCGGCCGGTCCTGCTGGACGTTCTCGCTGTAGTTAGTCAGCCATGGTGCCGACCGAACTTGGGCCGACCTACAGAGCTGAAGTTGACATCTGGCGGCGAACGGATGACTCATGCGAGCTGGAACAGACTTCTGGAATCGTCACCTACGAAGACTGAACATTCGGACACGGACCACGTCCGTCCTCAGATCCGAACTGCTTCCTAATGGCTTCTCTCCGTTGCTGTCTGCGCTCCACTATTTATATCCGGTAGGAGGACGGTTTTTTACCCTCGGTGGCAGCTTCTCCTGTAGTATATCGCAGCGTAACTTAGCGTGCTGGCCTCACTTCTCTTACTCAGTACTCTCCAGGCTTCGCACGTCGCTCGGTCTGCGTGCGTCCTTGCGTCAGCCGGTTAGTAGACTGCAACTATCAGCAAGGCTATCTGTGCCATGCCTACTTCGCAATGCCACGATCGCCGGCTGCCTCTGTTTTGCCATTCTCCACTGCGTGAAGCAACACTTACTGCATGTGGCCGCAACATATTGCTGCAAGTCGTCCTAATCTTGGAACAGGGATGATATGTCAACAATTAGCCGACGACGCCGAAGGTAATGTGTACGATATCAGTGAGTCGTTTTCGATTATTTCCCTTGTTACCAAAATTACACATACATCTTACGCCAATGGGCGCTATGTACTTGTTACTCAAAATGGTTCAAATGGCTCTAAGTACTATGAGACTTAACATGTGAGGTCATCACTCCCCTAGACTTAGAACTACTTAAACCTAACTAACCTAAGGACATCACACACATCCATGCATGAGCTTCTGCTTCAGCCTTAAGTAACTGGATCTCACACGACCCCTTGCCCGTGAAAACAACCTGTGATGTACAAATGGAAACTGACTCCGTTAGACATCTACTCAACGCTAAACTCGACATAGTAGCATGAGTATCCCCCTCCTTAGAAATTAATAAAACCCCTTGTGTCCTTATTTGTACGCCCTTCCCCATGCACTCCCATCTGACCGGATAAGGATGCACTGTGTAACAGTTATACTGTCTCCCCATACTAGTTACTGGAAATCTAATCTCTATATACATCTTAACTAGATCTGTTGTTACCTCAATCCTAGGCATACGATAAAAAAGTGACATACTCGCTTCAATTATTGGCACTACGTGCTCTACCCCCCCCCCCTCCCCCCTGGAAACTCTC
Source organism: Schistocerca americana (assembly GCF_021461395.2). Lineage (NCBI taxonomy): Eukaryota > Metazoa > Arthropoda > Insecta > Orthoptera > Acrididae > Schistocerca > Schistocerca americana. The sequence continues at coordinate 45,025,760 of NC_060120.1, forward strand.
CCTCTGCCTGCTTCAGACTCCGTCTGAATTTTTTTGGTGACATCAGCGTCACACTCACCTGCCCGTGCACAAAAATAATACACACATGTTAATTACTGCTAACTACACATGCCTCGAACGCAATTTATACTTAATACCAGGTTTGCTGTCTGCTTCTGGCGTTTCTTTTCGCTTTCTGCCAGAAGGAGAAGTACATATACACCGATCTACTACCCCCTGGAACGGCTTAACTCTACTAACGTGAACCACCGTTGTCTTGGTAGGCAATTGTAATTTTACATTGACAGGAAATATCATTTCCACTACCTGGTACAGTCCCTGGAACTTGTTTGTGAACTTCTTGGCTCTCCCTTTTGGAACATACGCATTAGCTAGTAGCAGCCATTGGCCTACTCTGTACTGTGGCGCTACAGTCTGAAACCGCGAGACCGCTGCGGTCGCAGGTTCGAATCCTGCCTCGGGCATGGATGAGTGTGATGTCCTTCGGTTAGTTAGGTTTAAGTAGTTCTAAGTTCTAGGGGACTAATGACCTCAGAATTTGAGTCCCATAGTGCTCAGAGCCATTTGAACCGTTTGTACTGTGGCAACTTCCTCGTTGTACCTCCCATCCGTTCTTGTCGTTCCAATGCTTTCGTGTTAGCTTGTCTAACTCTCTGCAATACTTCCTTAATGGTTTTCGTAAATTGCCTTACATGCTCGCCCTCTGCTCCCAGCCTTGGACGAAGCATGTCAAAAGGTGATGGCATCTTCCGCCCATACACCACTTCGTACGGCGACAATCCTGTCGACGTATGTACCTTACTGTTATATGCACTGGTTACGAATTGCAAGTACACATCTCAGTCGGTGTGTTGGCTATTTACATAGTGACTCAACATCTTAACGATCGTGTGATGCACTCTCTCCGTTCGTCCATTTGCTTGCGGATGGAATGGACTAGTCCATAGTTTCTTTCCCGTCAGTAACTTACACAGTTGCTTCATCAGATAGACGTGAAATTAGTACCTCGATCCCAGATTAAGGACTGAGGTGTCCCATACCTGAGTAACCAATTATTGACTAAAGCTTGTGCCACCGTACTTGCTTTCTGATCTGGTAATGCAACCATGACTAAATATCTAGAAAAGTGGTCAATCACTGTTAACACATACTTATTCCCTGCTGCACTCCTATTTAATGGACCTAATACATCAGTTCCGATTTCTGGTGTCTTCTTCGGAACTAGGACCACGCTACTAGATCAAGGACTATTACTGTTCTGGATTATCCCATCTTCCAGTTGTTGCTCTGTTAAATGCTCTACGACTGGTTGTTATTGTTTTGGTAGTCTGTATGACTTACGATACACCGCAGCACGAGTCCCTGTCGTAATACGACGCTGTGTTATCGGCGTAGCAGGTAACATACCCTGTGCTTCAAACAATGCTTTATACTTCAGTAATAATGCTTCCATACCCGAACGTACATTTCCCCTCAAATGATTTACCTTGTTACGAAGTGCAGACGTGCTGACGGTTTGCTTTACATCATAGTCTAGCCTCGAACTATCGATGTCCTCTTCATCCATTAACTCTACTGTGGGTATTACTAATCCCTTCGGCAGATCGACATCATCCCGCCCAAAGTTATCTAAACTCACCGGAACCATAAAGTGCCGGTTTATATCCGTTACCCGTGATACACTCCTACGAATAAAGCAATGCTTTTCGTCTAAATCCTCATTACTCGGTAGTGGCTCTACCAAGAATAACCCCTGCTGTGGCACATCCACCGGCACCTAGATGAACTTCCCTGTACCTGTTCGTACTTTGTCACACAAAGTCACCTTTAATGCACTTGTACGCAGTTTAGTTGGTATCACCTTAGCTATCGGTGCACCGTGCGACTCTGAAATATTTGCAACGGCTGTACCCATTGAGGTCAAGTTCCCATCGAGTTCCAGTGTATGTTGCAAAAGGTCAATTTTGGTGTGATGTTTAATCAGAAAGTCCAACCCAAGTATCGCTGAAAATCCCTGTCCCACAGAAGACAACACCTCCATTTGCTCTCGGAACCACACATTCCCTATCTTAAACTTGAGCCGTGCTGTCCCTAGTGCATCTAATTTTTTATCACTTACTGCGCGCATTCTGTATCTCGGAGCTTCCAATCCTTTCTTGCCCACGAGGTCTACACTGACAACTGATACATGCGCTCCAGTATCCACTAAAACTCTTCGCCACTTATCTTTTATCCAGACCATCAAACTACAATCCGCCTCTTCGTGCACTCTCTGAGTACCTCTTTTTACTGGGAATGCCTCCCGACGGCAGGAACACTCCCTTTTTTGTTTAACAGTTTTTTACCTGCTGTATCTTTAACCCGTTTCTTGGCTTTGCACTGCCGTGCCTTATGCCCTATTTTCTGACAATTGGAACACTGCGGTTCCCGACATTGTCCTTTAAAATGACCTTGCTTCCCACAACGGTAACACTCTTTGGAAGACGAAAAAATTTTCTTGTCAATGCGACTTCTAGTGGCGCTATCCACTTCCTGCAAATGTGTAGCTACGTGCAATGCTGCTGTTAAATCACTTGGATTTTCCATCCGTATCCGGCGTGAAAAATCCGGCGAGACCCCACGCAAAGATGCGTCTAAAGCTCTACTCTCTGCTTCTTTCAATAGATCTTCATTTGAACTCGCATCTTGCGTTAACTCATACGTGTGCGCACTCGTTCTCCTAATTCTGTCTGAAAATTCTTCTACCATTTCACCCGTTTTTTTGCACCATCCTCCCCAATTTTTTCCTAAAAAATCTGGCACTGTTTTGTTTCCTAAACCTTTGCAGTAATCCCTCAGCCAACTCTGTGAACCTAGTAGCATCCTTTAACCCTTCGTGGTATGCCACATAAGTCTTTGCGTTACCTACTAACCGTAAACTCGCCATTTGCAAACACATTTCATCTGACCAGCCACACTGTCTAGCCGTACTAAGTACGTCACCAATGAAAACATTCAAAAAAATGGTTCAAATGGCTCTGAGCACTATGGGACTCAACTGCTGAGGTCATTAGTCCCCTAGAACTTAGAACTAGTTAAACCTAACTAACCTAAGGACATCACAAACATCCATGCCCGAGGCAGGATTCGAACCTGCGACCGTAGCGGTCTTGCGGTTTCAGACTGCAGCGTCTTTAACCGCACGGCCACTTCGGCCGGCGAAAACATTCACATCCTCTGATGTTGTACCCGAGAAGGGAGGTATCAAATTAGCCGCTGAACAATCCGTCACACCGGAAAAGACAGTACCCTTGCATTCTACACTATCGCTTCCCAAGCCTGACTGACTATTTTGCAACAATTGTTGCTCCAACTTCTACATGTGCTGCTTTTGCAGCTTATTTTCTTCAATCAGTTTCTTAACTTGTTCTGTCAATGCTACTAAGGCGTCACTTGTCCCGGTTACACGTGTCTCTGGCATTTTTCGTGTGGTATACCTCACCTCACATAAATAAAATTTTATTACCCAGAAGCAAGTTAATTCCTAGCACGTCTAATGGCAAGCCATCTAGACTTACCACATTGCCCCGTTACATGACCATAAAAGCCACACACATCACAAGTGCTTGGTACAAATTTATTGCAAAGAGCGACGTGACCTGTTACTCCACACACTACACATTTAGATGGTACTAAGTTAACGTAACTATCATTCCCACGAAACTGCGACAAGACTACAGGGCTGCTAGGCCTTTCAAATGACACTCTCACATCCCTTAACGTTACCCTCGACATGTCTAGCTACACAGAAAACATAGAGAGAAGGCAGTCGCTGGACTCGCCCTATTTGGTGTTTCTCGGTTGCTCCTCACAGTGCTAGTCAAAGTCGTGGCGTGGATGCGCCTGACACCGCTTGTTATGTCAGATGGCCACTTGTTGCGACTTCTGCAGTACTTTTAATGGCCGTTTGCTACTTGTTACGACTTCTGCAGTACAGCCGGTTGGTAGACTGCAACTGTCTACAAGGCTATCTGTGCCGCGCTTACTTCGCAATGGTGCGATCGCCGGCTGCCTCTGTTTTGCCATTCTCCACTGCGTGAAGCAACGCTTACTACATGTGGCCGCAACATATTGCTGCAAGTTATTTTTCCGATACTGTCTCTCAAAACTGGTATCAACGTCTCGATGGAGCAGCACGCCGGAGTGTGTGCGACGCCCTTGCTGGTAATTAAAGCAATGGTCTTCCATGTCTATCGATCTTCTCCACTTATAAACATAGCGACTGGACCACTCGATAACGTGATGAGTCCCTTGATCTGAAATGATAACCAAAAGTCCTTTGGGTGTTCGCGACAGACTTTTCAGTTTACGCGAACTTGCTGACTGTAGTTCTCATGCCCGGTTTGAGAATGAGTATTCAAACGTTGAAAATATAATTTCTTGAATCATCAATCCATCACCCAAGCCGATGTCACATCATGATTTTTGCTTGGATATTGGGTTGTTAATTATTATTCCGCCGTCAAGGCGTCGCTACGTCGCGCATTCAACAACTACACGACGTAATTCCAGAGATAACATACCCTTGAGCAATATTCAGAATGCGTCGTATTTCGGTGTAAGCTTATTGCTGTTTACAGTTACATTGTCTCTAAATCACTTTTCACCTTTATGTTATCCGAAGAATCAGTTAATTCCACAAATACACTTTAAAGGTCCATTAAATTATGTATGCGACGCAAAGAATTAAAGCTGAATTGATGTTTATTGTTCTTCGTAATTATTTGTCCCTTCACTGAACACACACACCGATTTTTCATTCAGGAGATTGCGTCTGTTAGCAGCAGCAATTATGACTTTGACGATAGCTTCTGACAACACGGCGCAATTGTAAGTTCCTGGTGATTGCGTTTATCTGTTGCCTACTCAAGTATAATAATTGAATTTATGTCGGCGATCAGTCTCTTTCTGTGTCCTTTGATGTTCATGGCTATTAAGTATCACGAAGGCTAAGTCCCATCACAAATCAGCAATCACACGAGTCTGTCACATATATAAACTATCCCGTTATCTGTCTAAACGGTAAGGATGGTTTTACTTCAGTCCGTCTTCTCACTAATACTTCCAACCGTAAAACTTTTAAACTTCAGATCGGTTTTAAAACAATAAAGTAGCCCTTAACATTCGTACTACTATTACAAGAGTTCAAGAGAGAAGTGAAGTTAACATCTCCATTGCCGAGTTACATTGTAGTCACAGCGAACGTACAGCTCCATGCGGCTACAACTCCCTTCTAGGATAAATGCTATCTTCGGTCAATTTATGGTCTGGGCCTTAACCTTCGTAAATAATAATTTTTTGAATTCTTTCTTTAAAGTTTCTGTTTCTTATCATATGGTATTCTTTCATTCAGTCCTTTCTTTATGGTAAGCATTAGCATTTACATAACATTCTTGTTAATCAAACTGTCAAGAGTGTAAATTTTGTTGTCAGTAGCTGCCATCACTGTCAGGATGACAGATTTTTCTATTTCTTTTTGCAACAGAAGGGTGTTCCTTATGGGTAGTATAAATGGGGTGTTACAAACGTATGGTGGTACTTTTAGCACAGAACCAAAGTCAGGTGATATTTTACAATTACGATATTCAAAACAGCAAACGCCAATGGCTTTTAAAATTTTGTCTAAAATAAGAACTCAGCTATGAAGCTACAGTCGAAACAACGACTGAATGATTTTACACCTTCACTAAGCTATAAGGGATAGAGTTTTGAACAACAGCCACTGGCTCTTAAAGTCGGATTTACCCAACAGAAAAAAAACTTCTAGTTGCTAAAACAAACTGAACACCAATGGAGGCTATAGACATTAGGTAAGTGCAAACTTGTAAGGACATATGGTTGCATTTCAGTATTCACAGTATATAAGTGTAAACCCACAGACCGGTACATTAGCAACGCAGACATGAACTGGTAATTCTGCGAGGCAATACAAGGCTTAAACAGTATAGTTCAGTATATCAGTTAAAGAATAAGCTTGTACGATTACCCACAATTAAGCTAATGCACAATGAATGAGTCCCCTTTGATCTCAGCATAGCGTAGCTCCGTTTACAGACTGACAGATTTCAGGCAGACTCAGCGGATTTACAGCACAGCGCGGTACTTGCTTCCCTCCAATATGACCTCTAGGCCTGCAACAACCAGCCACGTCATCCGTTTGTAACTTGAATGTGCAAGCAGTTAATCTCGTTGTCTGTACGTGCCTGTCGACTTCAACACTGGCGTGGCTGCATTAACATGGCCACGCCTGCACTCACAAGGGATGTATCTCGGCTGTAACCGGAATGTATATTTACACGTTTGCACACAAACCCATTTCACATTTTTAACCACTCCAGCGATGGCCTATGTTTGTGTTGCTCTTAGTTTGTACACATCAGCACTTGTAGTCTTGGTGAGGGGGAAGGAGGGGGAGGGGGAGGTTAACGCGCCAGCCAGTCAGCTACCTCGGCGAGCAATTGACGTGTTTAGTATACGTGTGTCAGTATTGTCATTCATTTACAGCAAATATTAACGATAGTATTAATTTTTGGGAGGTTTCAACCAACTTGACAACTACCCAACGGAAGGTGGTGTAGGACAGATTGACGACAATTTTTTTTTTTTTGTGGATCTTATTATTCTGAAACATGAATATTCATTTGACTGCTAATTGACGACACTTTCGTAATTTTTTGTGTGGATCTTATTATTCGGAAACATGAATATTCATTTGACTGCTAAACTGAAGTTCAACTGCGTAGGATAGCGGACGAGGAAAATGGTTCTGTAGACGATAAGTCGATTAATAGGGTTCAACATTATACTGCTAGTGGTAGCGGTGAAAACTATACTCAAGGGAAGCTAACATTTCTGGTGACTATAGTGCTTCACCAGAAAGGAAATCCGATACTGTTACTATTTTACCAAAATTTTCCGAAGAATGTCTTGAAGGTATTTATGATAAGTATTGTACACCTCCACGTAAAGTTACGACCCATGGCTTGTTGCTGAAGAGACATCCATCTAGCCAGCCGGAGTGGCCGAGCGGTTAAAGGTGCTACAGTCTGGAACCGCACGACCGCTACGGTCGCAGGTTCGAATCCTGCCTCGGGCATGGATGTGTGTGATGTCCTTAGGTTAGTTAGGTTTAAGTAGTTTTAAGTAGTTCTAAGTTCTAGGGGACTTATGACCACAGCAGTTGAGTCCCATAGTGCTCAGAACCATTTGAACCATTTTTTAGAACATCCATCTATAAAAAGCTCATCGAACATCAAAATAATATTTCATTATGTGAAGAAATACCGAACTATCAGTTTAATAAGCCACGGCTGCAAAATACTAACGCGAATTCTTTACAGACAAATGGAAAAACTGATAGAAGCCGACCTCGGGGAAGATCAGTTTGGATTCCGTAGAAATGTAGGAACACGTGAGGCAATACTGACCTTACGACTTATCTTAGAACAAAGATTAAGGAAAGATAAACCTACGTTTCTAGCATTTGTAGACTTAGAGAAAGCTTTTGACATTGTTGATTGGAATACTCTTTCCAATTCTGAAGAAGGCAGGGGTAAAAAACAGGGAGCGAAAGGCTATTTACAATTTGTACAGAAAGCAGATGGCAGTTATAAGAGTCGAGGGACATGAAAGGGAAGCAGTGGTTGGGAAGGGAGTGAGACAGGGTTGTAGCCTCTCTCCGATGTTATTCAATCAGTATATTGAGGAAGCAGTAAAGGAAACAAAAGAAAAATTAGGGGTAGGAAATAAAATCCATGGAGGAGAAATAAAAATTTTGAGGTTCGCCGATAACATTGTAATTCTGTCAGAGACAGCAAAGGATTTGGAAGAGCAGCTGAACGAAATGGACAGTGTCTTGAAAGGAGGATATAAGATGGACATCAACAAAAGCAAAACGAGGATAATGAAATGTAGTCGAATTAAGTCGGGTGATGCTGAGGGAATTAGATCAGGAAATGAGACACTTAAAGTAGTAAAGGAGTTTTGTTATTTGGGGAGCAAAATAACTGATGATGGTCGAAGTAGGGAGGATATAAAATGTAGAACGGCAATGGCAAGGAAAGCCTTTCTGAAGAAGAAAAATTTGTTAACATCGAGTATAGATTTAAATGTCAGGAAGTCGTTTCTGAAAGTATTTGTATGGAGTGTAGCCATGTATGGAAGTGAAACGTGGATGATAAATAGTTTAGACAAGAAGAGAATAGAAGCTTTCGAAACGTGGTGCTACAGAAGAATGCTGAAGATTAGATGGGTAGATCACATAACTAATGAGGAGGTACTGAATAGAATTGGGGAGAAGAGGAACTTGTGGCACAACTTGACTAGAAGAAGGGATTGGTTGGTAGGACATGTTCTGTGACATCGAGGGATCACCAATTTAGAATTGGAGGGCAGCGTGGAGGGTAAAAATCGTAGAGGGAGACCAATAGATGAATAGACTAAGCAGATTCAGAAGGATGTAGGCTGCAGTAGGTACTGGGAGGTGAAGAAGCTTGTACAGGATAGAGTAGCATGGAGAGCTGCATCAAATCAGTCTCAGGACTGAAGACCACAACAACAACATATGAAGAAAAAAAACGTCATGATAGTCCATTTCTAGGAAGCAAGGCAATCAATGAACTGCAGATAAAACAACACATTCCATCCCAACTGACAAAGCAAGCAACGAAGAAAATGTACCCATTTCTGTCGCCTGAAGCTTTGGATAATGCAAAAAGTAAGAGAAATTGGGCACATAAAGCTTAATTGTTCTACAGCTTTCACAGCCTGTATGAAGAAAGAATACAGAATGTGCAGTAGACGCATCACTGTTGTCATGGCAGCCAGAGATGCACAGCAAGCCACGGCACTCGCCAGTCAGCGGCCCGTTTTGTCGCAGAAGCGGATTAGAAAACTGAAAGTTTCCAGGTACAGCTGCACTGCATTTGGAACACTGATCAAAGCGGATTTAATAATGAATTAACTTTCGGTGAGACAATACATTAATAAGGGGTTAAATCAACAGTTCCCTTGTTCCTGCCTGCTGAAAATACAACTCTTAGTTATAAAATCTATGTTGGACTTTCAGTGAGTGGACACCTAACCAAAAAAACTCTGTATTTATCTGCATCGAAACGCTTTCGGCCCGAAAGCAAAAAAGGCTATTGAAGATAATCTTCCACGAAACATATATTTGGAGGCTACCACAAGCGGGCAATTGTCAAAAGACCATTTAACATCCTTTTTTGTGCAAGTTGTTAATCACTATGTCGCAAATGACCAGCATCCTGCCCACTCGTATAATACAGTGTGCCTAGGAAGCTGCTTTCGCGGATAGCTAGACAACATTCAAGCAGATCTTATTAATGGAGTTTATTAAAGTAAACTGAATTGACAATACGTAGGTAGTGCGACAACGTCGGGGAAAGCCGGGGTGGACGGTGCACTGGACGGGAAACTGTGGCTGCAGGTGGCGTCAAGCTTCCAGTCGTACCCCGCCATCCGGCCTTCGCTCTGACGGAAAAGACCCCCCGGAAACTGATCAGAAGGGTACGAGTCCACCTCTGGAGGCCGATAACCAGATGGGGAAGGCGTCGGCGGCTGCGACGTAGGGGGGTCCAGCTCCATCGTTAGGACAACTGGAGGCAGAAGAGACGAAGACTCCGTCTCAATGTGGTAGTCCCGCGGTGTTGTTATGACTTCCTTTGGCGTCTGCTGTGGCTGCGCTGTGCTCTGGATCCGTGAATCTGGGGGAAGAGACTCAGAAAGATCATCCTGCACTGACAGTGGTGAAGCTGATTGTGATGTCAGCGCTGCCAACCATGTGGACCTGAAATAATATACATGCAAGCACCAGGTAGTTGGACGATCTCGCCTCACGTCCACCATCTACTGCCGCTAAAAAAACTGTAAAAGACAATATCATGAGGCGCGAAGCAATACTGGTGGGCTTCCTTCAGTGGCAGTCAGGAAGCAGCAGCTGGCCGAGACAGACGGAGCAGCTGGGAAGCAAGCGATTTAGTGACTTTTACGTGTTCCTAACCAAGAGCAAATTTTATAATATCACCTGTGTGCTTTAAATTTAGTTTCTTGAGTTGCTGGATGATAATTTAATATCTACTAGCCATAGTTCTCGCGTTCTCGTTTGTGTCGGAAAGTAAACCGATTTTGCGACATAGCCGGCCGGTGTGGCCGAGCGGTTCTACGCGCTACAGTCTGGAACTGCGCGACCGCTACGGACGCAGGTTCGAATCCTGCCTTGGGCATGAATGCGTGTGATGTACTTAGGTTAGTTAGGTTTAAGTAGTTCTAAGTTCTAGGGGACTGATGACCACAGATGTTAAGTCCCATATTGCTCAGAGCCATTTGAACCATTTTTTGCGACATATTACAGGTTCCTAATAGTGGGAGAATTATTTAGTTTCACCTTAGTGCTTTGGTAGATAAGTTTCTGCACCTCTGCGTATTAATCTAACTTACAGCACGCAGTTCCTGCATTTTCGTCAGTGCCTTCAGTAGAGTTCCGCTGTACATGCCGATAGTCCTTTTATCTGCACGGTTTAGTTTTCCTCGGTCTTTAGTATGGACAGGGACTGTGATTGTTGTGGATGCGAGTGGCGTTACTGACACTTCCCTTTCAGCTCCAGGCTGTGATGGCTTCTGTTACACAGCTTGAGGCTGCAGTGGACGGGAACCACTGATGTGGGCCAACCATGGGGACCCAACAGACGTCCAGCACATTCGAGTCCTCTGATCAGTCCCCACTTTTGGCCAGCCCAGTGACTGCTCGCAGTGGGGTTGACCCCTCACCTGTGGTCGAGTGGGAGGTCGCAAGCGGCGACAGATTTCCCAAGCGTCTGCAGGTAAGGCCTCCTCGGCTAGTCTGACAAGCAGATACCAGGTGCTGTCTGTGGCTCACATTGTCACTGAAGCAGATGCCATCGCCTACCCTGCTTTGGAGGAAAACTCTCAGTCAGCAAGATCTGCACAGTCGCAGAGGGTGGGATTATTGATAGTTGAGAGCTCCAACGTTAGGTGCGTTATGGAGTCCCTTAGGGACATGGCTGCCAAGAAGGGGAAGGAAACCAATGTGAACTCCGTGCATATACCGGGTGGAGTTATTCCAGACGTGGAACGGGTCCTCCCCGATGCCACGAAGGGCTCAGGATGCTGCCAACTGCAGATGGTGGCCGCTGTCGGTTACGAATTATGTGTGTCACTTTGGATCAGAAGAGATTCTCTCTGGTTTCGAGCGGCTGACAGAAGTGGTAAAGGCTGCCAGTCTTGCTTACGAGATGAAAGCAGAGCTGACCATTTGCAACACAGTCGACAGGACAGATTGCGGACGTCTGGTACAGAGCCGAAAGGAGGGTCTGAATCATCAGAGGCTCAGACCGTTCTGCGACCGTGTACGCTGCAGATTCCTCGACTTAAGCAAAACGGTGGCTGGGTTTCGGGTTCCGCTGAATAGGTCAGGTGTCCACTATACACAGCAGGTGGCTACATCGGTAGCAGTTGCTGTGTGGCGTGGACTGAGCGGATTTTTAGTTCTCGGGAAAACCCGAAAAGCGCTTCAGTCACAAAGGATGCAGGCCGAACACAGGAAGAACGTAGATACAGGAACCATTGGTATAACACCTGTAAAATGTCGTAGCTGTGTTGGTAAACTAACAGAGCTACAAGCACTAATAGAAAGCACTGATGCTCTAATCATTATAGGCACTGAAAGCTGGCTAAAGCCGGATATAAGCTTAGCCGAAATTTTTGCGAAGAACCTAACGGTGTTCTGAAACGATAGGCTAAATACGGTTAGCGGTGGCGTGTTTGTTGCTTTTTGAAGTAGTTTATCCTGTAACGAAATTGAAGCAGATACTTCCTGTGAGTTAGTTTGGGCAGAGGCCATTATTGGCCACCGGAATAAAGTAATTGTATCTTTTTACAGACCTCCCAAGGTTCAAAGAAAACTTGAGTTTGATTTCAAATACGTACCCAACTAATACAATTATAGTTGGTGGTGTCTTTAATTTACCCTCGATATGTTGGAGCAAATACGTGTGTGATTCCGGAGGTAAGTATAAAACATCCGAAATTGTGATAAATGCAATCTCTGAAAATTATTTCTAGCAGTTAGTTCATGAGGCCATGTGAATAGTAAACGGTTGTGAAAACACACTTGACCTATTGTCAACAAATTATCTTTGAGTTAGTAACGAACATCAAAACGGATACAGGGATTAATGAACACAGGATTGTCGTAGCTTGGCTGAATATCGTAACATCCAAATCCTCCAAAAATTAACGAAAAATGTACCTATTCAAAAAAGCAGATAATAATTCACTTCACGTCTTCCTCAGATACAATCACCACTCCTTCCAAATTAACAATATAAATGTAGACCAGATGTGGCTTGAATTCAAAAAATAGTATCGGCAGCCATTGAGAGATTTATACCAAATAAATTAACAAACAACGGAGCTGATCCTCCGTGGTACACAAAACGGGTCAGAACACTGTTGCAGAAACAACGAAACAATCATGCCAAATTCAAGCAGAATCAAAATACCCAAGGTTGGCGATCATTTACAGAAGCTCGAAATTTAGCTCGGAACTCAAAAAGAGATGCTTATAATAGTTTCTACACCGAAACTTTGTTTTGAAATCTGGTAGAAAATCCAAAGAGATTCTGGCCGTTTGTGAAGTATGCTAGCGGAAAGACACAATCAATGCCTTCTCTGCACGATAGCAATGGAGATACTATCGAAGAGAGTCCTACCAAAGCGTAGTTACTAAACTCAGCCTTCCAAAATGCCTTCACAAAAGATTACGAAGTAAATATTCCAGAATTCGAATCAAGAACAGCTGCAAACATGAGTAACAAAGAAGCAAATATCCTCGGAGTAGTGAAGAACTTAGATCACTTAATAAAAGCAAATTTTGTGGTACAGACTGTATAGCGATTTCGTTCCTTTCAGAGTATGCTGATGCAATAATCCATGCTTAACAATAATACACAACCGTTTTCTCGTCGAAAGATCCGTACCCAAAGACTGGAAAGTTGCACAGGTCGCACCAATAATCAAGAAGGGTAGTAGGAGTGATTCAGTACAGGCCCACATCATTGACGTCAATATGCAGGAGGACTCCGGAATATACACTCCTGGAAATGGAAAAAAGAACACATTGACACCGGTGTGTCAGACCCACCATACTTGCTCCGGACACTGCGAGAGGGCTGTACAAGCAATGATCACACGCACGGCACAGCGGACACACCAGGAACCGCGGTGTTGGCCGTCGAATGGCGCTAGCTGCGCAGCATTTGTGCACCGCCGCCGTCAGTGTCAGCCAGTTTGCCGTGCCATACGGAGCTCCATCGCAGTCTTTAACACTGGTAGCATGCCGCGACAGCGTGGACGTGAACCGTATGTGCAGTTGACGGACTTTGAGCGAGGGCGTATAGTGGGCATGCGGGAGGCCGGGTGGACGTACCGCCGAATTGCTCAACACGTGGGGCGTGAGGTCTCCACAGTACATCGATGTTGTCGCCAGTGGTCGGCGGAAGGTGTACGTGCCCGTCGACCTGGGACCGGACCGCAGCGACGCACGGATGCACGCCAAGACCGTAGGATCCTACGCAGTGCCGTAGGGGACCGCACCGCCACTTCCCAGCAAAATAGGGACACTGTTGCTCCTGGGGTATCGGCGAGGACCATTCGCAACCGTCTCCATGAAGCTGGGCTACGGTCCCGCACACCGTTAGGCCGTCTTCCGCTCACGCCCCAACATCGTGCAGCCCGCCTCCAGTGGTGTCGCGACAGGCGTGAATGGAGGGACGAATGGAGACGTGTCGTCTTCAGCGATGAGAGTCGCTTCTGCCTTGGTGCCAATGATGGTCGTATGCGTGTTTGGCGCCGTGCAGGTGAGCGCCACAATCAGGACTGCATACGACCGAGGCACACAGGGCCAACACCCGGCATCATGGTGTGGGGAGCGATCTCCTACACTGGCCGTACACCACTGGTGATCGTCGAGGGGACATTGAATAGTGCACGGTACATCCAAACCGTCATCGAACCCATCGTTCTACCATTCCTAGACCGGCAAGGGAACTTGCTGTTCCAACAGGACAATGCACGTCCGCATGTATCCCGTGCCACCCAACGTGCTCTAGAAAGTGTAAGTCAACTACCCTGGCCAGCAAGATCTCCGGATCTGTCCCCCATTGAGCATGTTTGGGACTGGATGAAGCGTCGTCTCACACGGTCTGCACGTCCAGCACGGACGCTGGTCCAACTGAGGCGCCAGGTGGAAATGGCATGGCAAGCCGTTCCACAGGACTACATCCAGCATCTCTACGATCGTCTCCATGGGAGAATAGCAGCCTGCATTGCTGCGAAAGGTGGATATACACTGTACTAGTGCCGACATTGTGCATGCTCTGTTGCCTGTGTCTATGTGCCTTTGGTTCTGTCAGTGTGATCATGTGTTGTATCTGACCCCAGGAATGTGTCAATAAAGTTTTCCCTTCCTGGGACAATGAATTCACGGTGTTCTTATTTCAATTTCCAGTAGTGTATGTTGTGTTCGAACATTGTGAATTACCTGGAAGAAAACGGTCTATTGACACACAGTCAACATGGATTTAGAAAACATCGTTCCTGTGAAACAAAACTTGCTCTTTATTCGCATGAAGTGTTGAGTGCTATTGACAAGGGATTACAGATTTATTCCGTGTTTCTGGATTTCCGGAGGCCTTTTGACACTGTACCACATAAGAGCCTTGTACTGAAATTGCGTTATCAGTTATCAGATTGGATGAACGATTTACTGTCAGAGGGGTCACAGTTCGTAGTAACCGACGGAAAGTCATCGAGTAAAAGAGAAGTGACTTCTGGCGTACCCCAAGGTAGTGTTACTGTTGCTGTTCCTTATCTATGTAAACGATGTCGGCGACAATCTGAGCGGCCGTATTAGGTTCTTTGCAGATGACGCTGTCGTTTATCAACTAATAAAGTTAACAGAAGATCAAAACAAATTGCAAAACGATTTAGAAAAAAAAACAGTATGTTGAAAAAATTGGCAGTGGACTCTAAATAAGGAAAAGTGTGAGTCATCCATATCAGTGCTAAAAGGAATCCGTCAAACTTCGGTTACACGATAAATCATTCAAATCTAAATTCCGTAAACTCAACAAAATACCTAGGAATTACAATTAGGAACAACGTAAATTGGGATGAACACACAGAAAATGCTGTTGGAAAGGCTAACCAAAGACTGCGTTTTATTGGCAGGACACTTAGATGTAACAGATCTACTAAGGAGACTTCCTACACTATGCCTGTCCGTCCTCTTTTGAATACTGCTGCGAGGTGTGGGATCCTTACCAGATAGGATTGACGGAGCACATCGAAAAAGTTCAAAGAAGAACGGCACGTTTTGTATTATGGGCGAAATGGGGGAAAGATTGTCACTGAAATGATACAGGATTTGGTGTGGACATCATTAAAACAAAGGCGTTTTACGTTGCGGTGGAATCTTCTCACGAAATTCCAGTTACCAACTTTCTTCTCCGAATGCGAAAATGTTGTGTTGTCCCCGGCCTTCATAGGGTGAAACGATCACCATGACAAAATAAGGGAATTCAGAGCTCGTACGGAAAGATGTATGTGATCGTTCTTTCCGCGCGCTATACGAGATTGGATTAATAGGGATTTGTGAAGGTGTTTCGATGAACCCTCTGTCAGGCACTTCGATGCAATTTCCAGAGTATCCATATAGGTGTAAATGAGGAGGTTGGAGCAGGTGGAGCAGTGTCCAATGGCAGCGGCCGTGAAGCAATTCCGCCGGCGATGATCCATGTGGTGGGTGCTAACAATAGGAGGCGAGAAACAGTTGCAATGCCGAATACCGTGTGTGTGCGGATCGAAGTTTGGCCATCTGCTGCTTGAAGGTTCTGACAAAACGTTCCGCTTCGCCGTTTGATTGTGGCAGGGCATTAGTGAGATGTTGTATGCCATTGCGTCCACAGAATGTTTCAAATTCATTTGACGTGAACTGAGGGCCGTTGTCTGACACTATTACCTCAGGTAAACCTTGGAGGTAAAAATCGATGACAACACCTGAATTTTGCTACGTGACTTTGTCAAGTTCATTGCCACAGCAAAAGGAAACCTGCTATGCGTGTCAACCACTATCAACCAACGAGTTTTCCAAAAAGGTCCAGCAAAGTCTAGGTGCACACGTTGCCATGGTGATTGTGACTTAGGCCAAGCAGAGAATTTTTGCTGCGGAGTGGACTGACTTTTCGCACATGCCTGGCACTGTGACGTCATTTATTCCGTGCGGGCGTCTATACCCTGCCAAGTATAGAGATGTCGCGCTAAGTGTTTAGTACGAACAATCCCCCAATATTCTTGCGAAGTAACTGCAACACTTGTCTTTGCAAAGCTTTAGGGATCAACACACGTGGTGTCCACTGTCATTTTGTACCAGAATCACACCTTTCTGTACAGCGAGGCTATGCCGACGTGCGAAGTATCGGCGCCCTACAGAGTTCTTTATGCTATGCAAGGATCGAGGCCAAGATGTGCAAATGTATGCCAACAAAATGTTCAAATCTGCAGTATCTTGTTAAAAAAATCACACTTGTCCAGTCTACACTTTAGTCCTGCATCAGACAACACACGAAACAAATCACGCAAATTTGCAAAATGATCTTCAGGTGTACGACCTGCTATGACAATATTGTCCAAATAGTTTGAACAGTTTGGCACTTGAGCAATCAGCTGTTCCAAATACCGCTGGAAAATGGCGGGTGCGGAAGCAACGCCAAAAGGTAGACGGAGAGATACGTGTCGCGCAAATCAATTTTGAAAAAGCAGCGTCCAGCGCTTATCTGTCCATGAGATTCTCCGGGCGTGTCAATCGGTAAGTATCAATCACAATTTGTGGGTTGATTGTAGACTTAAAATCAACACAGAGGTGAATTTGACGTGAAGGTTTGGGGAGCAAAACCAGTGGACTTGCCCATTGACTAGCTTGTATGGGCACAGTAGCTCCACTATCTTGCAATTCTTTAAGTTCTTTGTCCCGTAATGCAATGGGGACAGTTCTGGCCTGCAGAATTTCAGCTGAGCATTGTCTTTTAGAGTAATATGTGCAAAAAAATAGTTAGCTTTGCCTAAACCTTCAGAAAAGATTTCCAGGAATTCTTTTAGCGAGCTAGCTACACTGTCTTTTGCATGGAATGCAGACACCGACAACGTATTGTCCGTGATGTTAAAAGCCAAACATTTCAAATGAATCAAGACCTAAAATTTTATCGGAATCGCGTGATTGTAGCACTGTTCATGTATGCGAGTGATACAAGGCAGGCAAAGTACATTTTCCGAGAACGGAAATGTTGTGTCCATTATAAGCTGTCAGTTGTGTGCTAATTTTTGACAGGCATGGGGAGCCTAACAGTTCATATGTGTGACGATTTAGCAGTGCGACAGAGGCAGCCATATACAACTGAAATTTCACACGTTTCCCACAAAGTAGCAACTGAACAAAAAGTTTGTGGACTGGCGTATCACTGACGAAACTGTGCATTTGGTAGTTTTGTAATGCCTATTGCAGACTTTGAATATACCGCATTAATGACATGGGCCTTGTGATCAGATTTTTCTGAGTGGGCCGAATTCTTATGTTTGTTCCGTTGGAAACGTACGGATTGTACATGCCACAAGCGTAACACTGAGCTTGGCGGGAGAGGTAGTCTTGGCGTTTCTGCAGTGAATAACACCGAGGGGAAGACTTTTTTTGTTCGCCTGTGTAGCTGCCTCTTAAGCAAACTTGCTTACGTGGCGTGGAGGGTTGTTTATGCGGGGTGGCGAGTGCAAGCAGCCGCTACGGAATGTGCTGATCGCAGACAAGGGACTCAACCCAACAAATTACTGTCTGCTCAAATTTATTCGCCGACAGGGCACCTGAGTCGTACCGATCTAGTATTTGTACTACCTGCTGAAATGACTGATCAGACTGTTTCAAAATCTGTTCTCTGAGTTTGACATCAGGTACATTGCACACAATCGCATCATGCAATGTAACATCTGAATATAAAGCACCGCAGGCACATTTTAATTTGAATTTTCTCGTCATATCCTGCAAATCTGTTATCCAGTTCTGACCGTTTTTTACAATTAACGAATTGATACCTAGCTGCTACCAATGCACTTTTTGGTCATAATAGTTTCTTAGCGAATCTACAACCTGTTCATATGAAAGTTCACTCGGAGTGCCGTTAGGAAATAGTTTGTTGATGAGGGTGCACATTGCACTTCCTGCTGTTGCCAGAAACTAACGGCTTTTTACAGTACCTGGTACATTGTGAGCAAGTACGTGGACTTCAAACTGCTGCAAACACTAGAGCCAATCCTCTTCTCATTCACGAAACTCGCGAAAAGGCGGTACATCTATAGGTGGTGCTTGTTCCATCAGGCACGCAAAGTTGGCCAGTAGCTGCTGCTCCATGTTGAGCAGCGTAGATATTTGCTGAGTCTGGAACTGAAACATCTGCATTAGCTGTTGTGGCGCGTGCCCCCGAACTCCAACCGCGTGCTGATTTAGTCCACGCCGTAGAGCTGCTACAGCCACAGCTCTCGCGGCAGAGTAGAGACACGATGCGATGTACCGTCAGTCCCCGTAGATTAACGGGAGAAGAAACCTAAAGAACATCCGAAAAGGCGTTCCTCGCATAGTCGTTGTATCTCAAGTACATGTCCGCAACGTTTCCACTTACGCGAACTCATATAATTCATGCTTTTTATTATTAATATTGTATTGTTAATTGCCTGGATTTGCAGTAGTTATTAATTCTTCTCTCGTTTGCGTAGCACACACCACTGATTGCGAGGAAATATTTTAGTCAACAGTTTTTTCTTACGCTGTTGTCTCGTTGCTATGGAATTGTTGTGCTGGTATGCAGCGAGATCCAGAGATACTCTTTGATTCAGTCTTTGTAGGATTGCGTCGTAATATGAACATATTTTAAAGTTCACTTCTCAACTAATGACGTGAATATTTGCACTTCAATGAAATAGTCTTTCATGAGTAGTCGTTGATTTAGTCATTTATCAAACTATTTAATGATGTAGTCCACACCGGGTATTTAACTGGTAACGAACAGTTAATTGTTAATTTGCCACTAAATACTTATAACTCCCGCACCACAGGCACACGGAATAGTTTAGTTAACTCAGTTCGATTGAGTTATAGTTTCTTGGCAATTACCACAACTCAACACTTTAGCGTAATTGTTTTATCTTCATGATGTCGTGTACTTGGGTCCTACTCAAGACTAATTGCGTGTATTCTTTCATAGAATGTTCACTTCTCCTTAAGGTCCAACTAATTTAAAGTCAAGTCCAATGTTCACTAATTCCGATATTAGATTTCAATTAACCCGTAGTGCACGGTTAAGTGAATCTATCTGTTCCTGTCTCAGTTCATAAAATCAGTTTCATAAGCCGTTAATCCCATCACGCAACAAACACATCTAAACTCGAAAACAATCTCGTCACGATTCGCAATCTCAATAATTCAGATCAGAACTGCTCTCGTACGTCTGCAGTGGATGAGTTCTAGCAAGCGACTTCTTCTGTGGAAGAGCATTGTAGGCGCATTGAATATCTTCGTTGCGCTTACAACTCTCTTCCACATAAAAGTTATCTCTGATGACATTACTTTGGACATAACTTTTAAGATATTAATTTCACATTTGTCACGTGGATATTTGTCCATTGCTGAAATACGATATTTCTTCTTTCTCTTTCGCTAACAAATGTGCTCAGTGGTGTACAGTGTAGTTGTTGACAAAACCCTTTCGTGTTAGCTCATCGGCAAAGATGTCGCAACTGCCAAGATAACTTTCCCTACATCATGTTCTTTCTCAATCGACTTTAACGTGGTCGTTGGGGCGTTACACTGTGTTGCATCTAATGCTTGCAGCTGTGGCGCCTGAGCAGGGGGCGGGATAGGTGGGGTGGGCATGTTGGAAGAGACAAATGCAATAAAAAGGCACGGCAGGCAAGAAAAGTAAGTACAAAAGCAAAGAAAATTTCTGCAACCCCCACCTGAAAAAAACGATAAGGGACTGTTAAAGCAAGTAAACAACCCTTAAAAGTAAAGACAAAAGAGAATTAAGGCTCCAGCAAAACACAAAAGAAAATTCTGTGGCCGCCAGGCACTGGGTTCTTCTTATAATTCGTCGCCAATATGGGATCCTGCCCACTCGTGTAATATAGTGTGCCTAGGAAACTGCTTTCTCGGACAGGTAGACAAGATTCAAGCAAATTGTATTAATGGAGTTTATTACAGTAAATTGAATTCACAATACTTAGCTTTGCCTTTTCACAAATAGCTGTCGCAAGCAGTTGGTGACGTGCAAGTAATCAATGTCATTCGATATATATAAATTCCATGCAAGCAATCACACAAGTTCATGAGTCACTGCTGGAGAGTTTATATCACTGCTCGTCTTCTTGTGTGGCTCTTCCAGTGCGACTCTTCTAGTGCGGCCGAGGCTCGCTGGAGTGGCGCTTATATTCTCTTCGTACAGATGCTGTTCGTGTCGTGGTGTCGTCCTACTCAGTGTTCTCCTGGATGACGTTTCACAGCGTCCTGTTCACGCCGACTTGCCGGAGCTTGATGTTACGCCGGGCCAAGATGTGTGTGCTACTTGACTATTTTTGGAGTGCTCATAAGCACACAACAATAGTAAGTGATTCATTTCCTTGTAAAGTCATTGAGTGCATGATAATTCCGCCACGAAACAGTAAAACAATTACAGCCTCTGGATACACATTTCTTCGGGTGGTATAAAACACAGGGTGAACACCGACAAACTGCAGGCACGGCAATATGACTGGAAATGGAGGAAAGAAAGGTCCGATGAATATATGTCCTGGAATGCAGCGTTGTCACGGTAGACGGCGCTGGCGGATTAAAGTTCCTCTGACTACGTGCCGTGTGTTATTCGTGAGTTGCAGGCTGTGTGATTGACGCATCGTACTGTAAGCAGCAGAATGATCCGGTACTCACGCCGGTAACGAGCCGAGATGGTGCTTGCGCAAGACCAAACAGATGGAAGCGGTCGAGAGGCAGCACTGTAGAGCCCGTTCCTGGAATGCGGTGTACGCACTGTGCGCCGCCTGACTGCTCGTTCGAATGTCTGAAGCAACCCACATCACACAAATGTGTCGTGCCGGCTCGTTCGCCAGACCTGACGCCTCTAGATTTTTCCTTGTGGGGATCCGTAAAAGTCATTGTTTATAAAGACGTTCTAACCACACCCGATGATATGCGAGAGAGAATTGTCAGAGCATGTGCTTCGATAAGTGCGGAAGTGGTAAGGAACACCACTCAATCCGTAATAAGAAGATTTCAGCACTGCCTTGATACCAATGGTCATCACTTCGAACACCTTCTGTAAATGGACGTTCATGCCACCTTTGTGATCTTCGTTGACCTCCAAAGACCTTACTGTTACACATCATTGGATTTACCTCGACAGCCGCTATCAGGAAATAAGTACCAAACTATAGCATCAAATTAAAAAAAAAAAAGTTGACCTTCATATCTGTGACGCGACCCCACCCAGCAACAAAAAACCAACGTCATAGTATGGTCCCCGTTGTCCCGATGCAACTTTTGTTCCACAAGCTTTTCAGTTACTACCATATTTTCGGAGCTATTCTTGGTGGCAACAGTTAGTGACTCTCCCTGTATATCACTAACACAGAATACTTTGACGTTGATAAGCCAAACTATACGTAACAAATTTTACTTTCGACTTGTGGAGATACTCTTGCAAAGTAAGGAAATTCTTGCCTAATTTCTTTTGTTAGTCTTTCAGTATTCTCTGTTTGATATCCAATTCTTTCCATCCACTACACGGAATTTCACTCATCGTCGCACGTTCTGACACCTTCCTTTCGCCCATGCTCTCCACAACCGTGGCGTCACGCGGAGTGCCTTTCTTGCAAGAGGATGGTCCAGCCCAATATGACGTAACATACTATGAAATTTTTTTACACAGGAGGAATACACTGTCAATGTTTTAGCTGCTAAAGCGTACTGACTGCATTTTAATAAAATGTGAAATTTACTCATTGTTACCACCTTGCGACATCAAGAACCCCGTCTAACAAAGGTTTGTATATTTGGATGGAAAAAAAAAATCCAATTTAAACCAGTACCGATATTTTACTTCTGAATAACAGTCACTTTTCGGTGTTTGTTTGGTGTCAGTTACAATAGTCTTTTTTCGTTTTTTATTAATAACTGTCTAAAAAAGGGCATATCGATTTTCTACATCTGCAATGCTATAATGTTTGGATTTTAAACAAAACTTTAAGAAAACGAGTGATGTGTATTCGTAATATGTCCATTGCTTTGAAACACTGTGTTACTATAGAAAATGGGAAAGTCGACCAGTGCTATTTTACTAACGACGCAGGCAATTAGAAACGAGGAACAAACATATGATAAAAGAGTGGCTACAGGACTGCAGAGATAATAATGTACCTGCAGCAATGTGGTATGCCCTATTAGACGGTTCGCATGTACAGACTTTCTCACACCTGGTCAATACAGTAGTTTCCCTCTGTCGCCCTCACATGATGGTTGTATTGCGGAGTGCCACGATGCCTAGCTCGGAAGTATTTTACGAAGTATGGCAGCAACGAAGTGCAAACCTCCATTTGCTTTAAAAGATTAAAAAGGGGAGGAGGACAACGAACTAGTGGCATCATACAAGGCGAAAATATCCACAATGTTCGTTGTAAGAGAAGGTGAATTTCATTGATTTACATATAATTTTATTGACGCACTATGATCTTCGGATAATAACCGAACCTTTAATTTTGTGGGTGCTTCAGGGTGACAAATTGATACCATCCAAAACTGACGATTCTGGAACGCCATTAACCTGTGATCTTTCGCTTTCGCCGTCGCCACGCCGTCTCCTGCACCTTTCCAATCTTTGCTGGAAACGTTAAGATCGATTTCTGCTACAGCGGCAACCCCATATAGATCGAGATCTCCTACTCCTTCACCTTATGGAGTAGAATTTTTCAATCTTTGTTCGAGGTCTACGTTTACTACTGCAAATAACAGCAACGGAGAAGTGAAAATGGATTACTTCAGAAACAGGATATTTTGAGTGATGTTAACACTGAGGTTAAACTGGAGACGAGAAAATGCGGTAAAACAAGAAATCGGTTGTTTCAGCGATAGCCGCCATCCGTACTTGTACAGCCCTTCCTGCTCAGAGGACGAATCGGCAAATAATCAGACGCAGCCGAGAGAAGAGGACGTAGTGTCGGGTATAACGGTCAATATGCACACAAATGAGTATTGGAGAGTACCAGAAGTGTCTCTAATCATAGGTTTTTTTTTAATGACTTGCTGTTCATATCGACTGTTTAAGTGTTGCAGACTGATCTGTTACACAAGTGGAGAACAAAGGGAGGAAAACCAAGGCAGTGTATCACAGTACATTACAGAAGACTTCCATAAATCGGGACTTTAATTTGTTGACGTTAACTATTTTATGACAGTTGCCATAACAAAGTTCCTATCATAATTTTTGAATAATGTATATTTTGCTAAGACTGAAACAGTTCCTTGCCTATTCTCAGTAGTCGCCATAGAAATGCGAAATGTCCATTGTTTGATGAAAACAAACATTTCTCTTAAACCAGGCACTCCTGGTAAATGAAAATATGATGTATTCCGCCACTTTACAGTAATTACTGGTCTTATTTAGACGGAAAAGGAATTGAATAAGAATTGGTCGTGGCTGTTGTTCTAGTTATCGTGCTGCGTAACAGCGATACTTGATCAAATTCGTTAAATATGGTGATGCATACTGACAAAGTTGAAATGACTGAAGTTCAGCAGTACTGTTCTACTGATAAATCTCGAATTACAAATTATATTGTCCAACAACTCGCTGAAAAATGCTTTATATTGTGCTTTTTTCGAAAAGCTGAATGACACTATTAGTTCGGGCTGGACTCCAAATTATATTAAGTCTTAACGACGTGCTAAATACGGAGCTATCGCTATATCTAAGCCAAGAGTCCAAGAAAAGTGAGGAATCATTTAGTGCATACGGTAATGAGACGTTTCAGATGTAACATTGAAAATTATTCTCTCCCATGGTTACAGATTTTGCTATGTCGATTACAAGTCTTTTCGCAAGTAAACTGTCCTTTTTTCTAACTTTTGGTTCCAATTCGCCTAGATGTTCCTGAAGACAGAGCTAAAGCTGTTGAAACAGTAATCCACTGGTATTTATCGCTCAAATTGTCGCATATGAATGTGTCATAGGATTCATCGACTGGACAAGCAACTGTCTTTTTTTTTTCGCTCGAAATGATAATGTGAGGTTTCCATGAAATCTAACTGACTGGCTTTATGCCCAGCTTTTCGGAGACAACAAGAGACTACGTCTTCACGTTTGATACATACTTTTCCATAGGACATCGTTTCTACACGTTTACTTGAAGTAAACTTCGTAATTTAGCGACTTCCTTTCCTAGACAGTTCCCTGAATTCGTTTAACCAGGTTGAAGAAGCCCGGAAATTAATAATGTTCATATCATTTGCAATTCATAGCTCCCAATCTCATAAATCTCCCTCGGTAATGGTGGACTAACTCATGAGCAACTCTAAATCTTTCGGATGGTTTTTCTTTCACACTTTCGCGGTTTCCATTTTAGTACATACCTTGTACTTGATGGAGATATTTCTTCCATTTTGCAATTTATTGTCAGGTTTTGTGAAATCGGCTTTGCACTCTGCTTAAGTTCAAACATTTTCTCCTTCCATCTAACCAGAAAATTTACGGCTTTTCATTTCTCACATGAAGCTATTACTCTACAGTTTTTCTTTGGGCATTAAAGTACTTGACATTTGTTCTAGTCTTTAATTACCACAAGAATCATCGCTCTAACCACAACTCACGGAATCTTCAGAGCTATTTCCTGTTTCTTCTAATGTTTTCTGAATTTCTGACGAAATGTAGACATCACTGGAACGAATGCTGTGATATTAATTAATGAATAACGCATATGTAGGTCTTCTGGAGAAATAGATAATTTCTATTGCGTACCCTGTTCTTCACACTTTATCTTTGAAAGCCTTAAACTTAAATTGAATTCTGCATTACTGTTTAACTCTTGAACCTGCACATGGACAGATGCTACTAGCATCCATATACTAAGAAATCGTAAATAGAATCAGTTTTATATCCATTGTAGTGGCGACTTCTACCACCAAATGTATAGGGATGACCAAATGTAGTGGGTGGGTGCTAGGCGTTGCCGTATTAGAACTCGGTGAGAACTTTCCAAGCGATTTATTCATTTTTTAGCCACAGGGCCCCGTTCACCTCAGTCCGCACCACAGGGTCCCACAATGCTGAGGCCACCGCCCCAGCGACCCATTACAATGCGCTGTTTCGAGCCTGCCTGTACGCCAGCTGCAGAGTTCCAATTACGTCAGAAAGGCTGCGCCAGCAGCCGACTCAGCGGACATTTTCCTTGTTGTTTCCGCGCTGTACCACCGGGAGCCGTAGGCAAGCCCTGCTGCTTCTTCTTCTTTGCTGACACAGCTGAGAACGTGGCGGCAACGACCACCTGCGATCCGGCATCCGAATCAGCGGCCCTCGCTTCGGGAAGTCTGCAGCGTGTGTCGGGAGCCGAGACGACTCACTACGGTAGCGAGCCCAAGAGTGGCGCGCGTCGTCCTCAGAGGATCGAACCAACGACCCGCTGTGGACTGGGATGCTGGTGCCCCATCTGCTGCTGTGTGTAGCCGGTGACGTGACATGCCTCACCGACCAGGAGAGCTTCCACACTTGAATGAATCTCGTTAGAAAACGGCAACTATTTATCCTCAGCTGTGTGCCTATGTTCTGCTAACACGCCACTTCACGTCATGTACGCACCACACCCCGGTTGCACCAGTGGGCCCCTTCTGCCTGTAGCTTGCACCATGCGAACCACTATGTTTGCGCTATTCAGTAGTTCGACGGCCCTGTGGCCTCCAATCCACTTCGCAACTGCTGGTCACCATAACTTACTGCAATCTGACCCGCGCCTAGCTGTAACTAGTGCACTCAGAAATGTTGCACCAAATCTAACTTCCCTATCTTAAACTGTGGTGCCGCTACACCATTGTTATCACATAACGAGCCACACAGGCACCTGCTAATTTTTAGGTTAATAAATAAGTTGCAAATTCGAGCAAATAGTAATTCTGAACAATTACCATCACAGGAAAATGCAATTCGCTTTACAATTACAACCGTGTGGTACGGTGTTATCTGTTTACTGATTTGCCGCCAACCAAGGATATGTGCCCACCATGTTGCGCATTTGCTGTCTACTACAGCTACGGCAAGGTTGTACATTTCTCCAGCCACCTGGTGAGCTATGAAACAGGCAAATTTCAAGATTTTTATTAAGAAATACTTGCAATGGTTCTTAGCAACTGACATTTTGATATCGTGTATCTTTCAGTGTATTCTACCCGCACAAAAATGTCAGGGCACATGTTGACACTTAGGAGTGCGCAGGTCTCTTGTAAGTGATGTGCAGCACATGGGACACATTATTCGTATAGGACCACGGATTTACTTGGAAATCGTTATTGACAAACATGGGTTATTCCTCTTCCCTGCTACACTGTCGGCCTTAATAAGGGTGGCCAGTCTCTGATTCACGAAGCTAGGTTAAACTTCTCCCTGAAGTTTAGAACTGGAAACACAGTAGCTATCTGACCAAGATCTCACCACTGGAGTGTAATATGTCAACCACTAACACTTTGTACCCAGCAACCCCCCCCTCCCCCTCCGACACACACACTTACACACAGAGTAACTCCACGCTCAGCGCTCCCCCCCCCCCTAAAATAGGGTAACAGTTTCAACGAAAGCAAATGGAATTTATTCATTTCATTCCTTCAACACCACCTACAGACCTCCTGGATCAACGGTCTAACACAAATCTCGTCAAGGTGACTGAAAATGGTTTGTGACGTCACTGTGACCTGTTGCTGTGCGATATTACTTCGTTTCCGCGGCTATTTTGCAGTCATCGTGTGACTCGGAGCAATATGTCTGAGAAAGTAGCCTGACGCCCGTTGTAAATAATGGGAAAATACGCCATATCTGGGCATATCACTCGCAATTGAGTTAGCATCGTAGGCCTTCACCTTATTCCATTAGGTATTAGGAAAATACTGACCTAGTCTCAAGGCTGGAGAAACCCTTCTTTTCCTGGATGCTAGAAACTGGCTCTAGCATCACAGAAGCAGCCAAACGATCAGGGAGATTCGACTAGGAAATTGTTTCTTACAGTTCGTGGTCGTTCATACGAATTTTCTATTACTTATGCCGGAAAGGCTCTCCTTTAACCATTCCGTAAGCTATTAATGTGGCTGTATCCTTTAAGCGCAGCCAGATTTTGTCTCGATGACACAGTGATAAGGTACAACTGATCATCTGCATGTCATCTTTAAGATATCTGCAGTGGCGAGAAACGGAAGAAGAGTGTTAACTGTTGCCGCTACAGAACAAAGCTAATGCATCTAGGAACACTCTCTAGTTCCGACACGGCACGTGGTGATAAGTGGTCACTATGCGGACGACTGAAGGGCAGCTAAATCCGAATTCGTAAAATAGTAGGTTCTTATTAATTTCTTTGGGTAGCAGACACGATTATAATGTGATCAGCCTAGTATCCCACGCTTTTTAAGGTCGTACCGCCAATAGTAAAATAGTGACATTCGTTGACAGGGATAACATCGTTCCTAACACATATAAAGCAACGGTTCTTATTTACACTCAGCAGTCTACAGCTGCGAATGCACTCTACACATTCCGTCAGCGTATCGCGGACCACGTTAGTGATACCAAGCGTAACTTGTAACTCTAATAATTGTAGACAGAAACGTTTTGTTCAGTGTTTGTTGATCCAGCAATTGAACCTGATTTGAGTTCGGACCAGTATGGATGAAATTCTAATGTCTAATCACGTTGTTGTCACTTAGAAATATCTATTTAAATAATCTGATAAAAATGCTCTTAACGCCGTTTTAAGAGGCAGTCTTCATTCCTTCAGAATCTGATCATGCAGGCGTAGGAAAGTTGTGGAATGATTTCAAAGAGATAGTATCAATAGCAATTGCGAGATATATACCACATGAATTAGTAAGTGATGGTACTGATCGCCCATAGTACACAGAACAGGTCAGATTGCTGTTGCAGAAGCAGCAAAAAACGCATCCCAATTTTAAAAGAACGCAAAATACCCAAGACTGACAAAGTTTTACAGAAGTTCGAAATATATGTGTCTCGAAATCTGGCAGAAAACCCAAAGAGATTCTGGTCATACATAAAGCACACCAGTGGCAAGACGCAATCAATACCTTCACTGCGCGATAACAACAGTGAAGTCACTGCTAACAGTGCCACTAAAGGAGAGTTATTAAACGCGATTTTACGAAACTCCTTCACCAAAGAAGACGAAGTAAATATTCCTGAATTCCAATCAAGAACAACTGCCATGATGAGAAACATATAAGTAGATATCCTCGGTGTCGCAAAGCAGCTTAAATCACTTAATAAAGGCAAGGCTTTTGGTCCAGATTGTGTGCCAGTCAGGTTCCTCTCAGAGTATGCTGATACAATAGCTCCATATTTAACAATTATATACAACCTTTCGCTCACAGAAAGATCCGTATGTAAACACTGGAAAATTGCTCAGGTCACACAAGTATCCAGAAAGGAAAGTAGGAGTAATCCGTTGAATTACAGGCCCATGTCACTAACGTCAATTTGCAGTAGAGTTTTGGAACATATTCTGAATTCGACTTTATGAAGTACCTCGAAGGAAACGATTTCTTGACACATAGTTAGCACGGATTCAGAAAATATCGTTCTTGTGAAACACAACTAGCTCTTTATACTCATGAAGTAATGAGTGCTATCGACAGTTAATGTCAGATTGATTCCATATTTTTAGATTTCCAAAAGGCTTTCGACACCGTTCTTTACAAGCGTCTTCTAACCAAACTGCGTGTCTATGGAATATCGCCTCAGTTGTGCGACTGGATTCGTGATTTGCTATCAGAAAGGTCACAGTTCATAGTAATAGACGGAAAGTCATCGAGTAAAACAGAAGTAATGTCTGGCGTTCCCCAAGGAAGTGTCACAGGCCCTCTATTGTTGCCGGCCGCGTTGGCCGAGCGGTTCAGGCGCTTCAGTCCGGAACCGCGCTGCTGCTACGGTCGCAGGTTCGAATCCTGCCTCGGGCATGCATGTGTGTGATGTCCTTAGGTTAGTTAGGTCGAAGTAGTTCTAAGTTTAGGGGACTGATGACCTCAGATGTTATGTCCCATAGTGCTTAGACCCATTTGAATCCTGTGTTGTTCCTGATCTATATTAACGATATAGGAGACAATCTTAGAAGGCGACTTAGGTGGTTTGCAGATGATACTGTCATTTACCGTCTTGGAAAGTCATCAGATGACAAAAAGAGTTGCAAAATGATTTAGATATCTGTAGGGTGCGAAAAGTGGGAATTTACCCTGAATAAAAAAAAGTGTGAAGTTATTCACATGAGTGAAGAAAGAGACCCACAAATTTTTGATTACGCGATAAGTCACACAAATCTGACGGCTGTAAATTCAATTAAATATTTAGGGAATGCAATTATAGATAACCTAAATTGGAACGATCGCGTAGAAAATGTTGTGGGTAGAGCAAACCAAAGACTGTGATTCCTTAGCAGAACGCTTAGAAGGTGCAACAGGTCTACTAAAGAGACTGCTTACACCACGCTTGTCTGCCCTATTCTGGAGTACTGCTGTGCGGCGTGGGATCTCTATCAGGTGGGACTGACGGATGACATCAAAAAAGTACAAAGAAGGGCGGCTCGTTTAGCAACGTCGCGACATAGGGGAGATAGTGCCACGAACAGGATACGTGAATTGGGATTCAATCATTAAAGCAAAGGCGTTTTTAGATTGCGACGGGATCTTCTCATGAAATTTCATTCACCAGTTTTCTCCTCCGATTGCGAAAATATTGTGTTGGCACCCGCCTGCATGGGGAGAAATGATCATCACGATAAAACAAGAGAAATCAGGGCTCGCCGAGAAAAATTTAAGTTCTCGCTTTTCCCAGCGCCGTTCAAGAGTGGAACGGCAAAGTGACAGCTTGAAGGTTGTTCATTGAACCCTCTGCCAGGCAGTTTGTTGTGAACATTAGAGTAATCACGTAAATGTAGATGTAGATGATAGATATCGAAGTAGATGTAGATGTAGATGACATGTCGAAACAGGGACAATTTTCTTCCAAGAGACGCCAGAAGTGGGTTTAATCTTACAGTTAAATATGTAAGACTTCCATTACATTAAGTATAGCACAGATGGTTGGAAAAACATTACATGAGACGTTGGCTGGGCCTAGTACTGTTCAGATATCCTCTAGGTGGTAGTAATAGACGGTGCTGCCATAGCAAGGATTATTCCCACTCTACATCTGGACGTTATGACGAATTATAGGGTGCGATTAAAATGTTCCCTTTTGAACGCCGTACAGTCCGAAGTCGGTATGCTAATCTTACAAAATCGCCGCGAGCACTGAGGCAATTTTCCCACCGACGCACCTGGTTAAAGACAACGAATGGTAAATCACCGGGTCCTGCTGCGTGATGAAGGCCGTAACTGGCGGCTGCACAGCCTCGTCCGACAGGAATCCTTAACCCTTCAATGCTTTTTTAAGGGCCCGAAGGCGCGACTGTAGCGTGTAGAGAGATAAAGACTAAAGGGTGGGTTCTCGAGTGTCTCCAACACGATTTGGCGTCATTTTTGCATTACCACATTTGCGGTATGCAGACGTTCGTTATCTTGAAAGTGGCACACAACCACAACAGTGATTTTCGACACACATTCTATCCCGTACACATTCTTCATTCTCCGATGAGTGCCTACCGGTGTTTGCCCTTCGGTAGCCAAGAAAAGAATAACAGCGCGCTAGTCCTGTTTGGACGCTTGGGGTAATAACGTCGCCATAGTTTCAAAACTGAATGACCTAAGTCTAAACAAGGGCCCGGAGTAGACAACATTCCATTAGAACAACTGACAGCCTTGGGAGAGCCAGTCCTGACAAAATTCTACCATCTGGATAGCAAGATGTATGAGACAGGCGAAATTCCCTCCAAGAAGAATATAATAATGCCAATCCAAAGAAAGCAGGTGTTGACAGATGTGAAAATTACCGAACTATCAGTTTAACAAGTCACAGCTGCAAAATACTAACGCGAATTCCTTACAGACGAATGGAAAAACTGGTAGAAGCCGACCTCGGGGAAGATCAGTTTGGATTCCGTAGAAATGCTGGAACACGTGAGGCAATACTGACCCGACGACTTATCTTAGAAGAAAGATTAAGGAAAGGCAAACCTACGTTTTTAGCATTTGTAGACTTTGAGAAAGATTTTGATAATGTTGATTGGAATACTCTCTTTCAAATTCTAATGGTGGCAGGGGTAAAATACAGGGAGCGAGAGGCTATTTACAAATTGTACAGAAACCAGATGGCAGTTATAAGAGTCGAGGGACATGAAAGGGAAGCAGTGGTTGGGAAGGGAGTGAGACAGGGTTGTAGCCTCTCCCCGGTGTTATTCAATCTGTATATTGATCAAGCAGTAAAGGAAACAAAAGAAAAATTAGGGTAGGAATTAAAATCCACGTAGAAGAAATAAAAACTTTGAGGTTTGCCGATGACATTGTAATTCTGTCAGAGACAGCAAAGGACTTGGAAGAGCATCTACCTTCGTCCGAAGTTAGCACGCAACTACGCTGTTATGCGGCGGCTCGTTTCGGCCCATTCAACATCTGTCCTTCAAGTGTAACGAGCGAGTAACGGAGTTTATATTTCATACCTGCCACAGCAAATTTGTGTTCGTGGTGTCTCTATTCTAATTCGAACGTTTGACTTACGCTATACGTATTCGTTTCGGAATATCGTTTCTACGTCTTCCGTTAACTATACGTGGATAACATTATGAAGATAATTAATAACATTTGTGAAATACAACTTTGTTTGCGGAAAACATAATGATGTTCGAAGTCGCCAGTTTTTCCACGACAAACTACTTTCAACAACTTATTATATGCATAATTGTTGCAACTGATTGCCGGGAATTATATATATATATATATATATATATATATATATATATATATATATTTGAATTACAAAAAACAAATACTACAAAAAAAAAGTTTGCATGGCGCTTACCGCTGCGCCACGACGCTGTAGAAAATTATTTATCGTAGAGAGTATTTCACTGCAACGGTTTCTTTTAACTGTCGATTTTCTCGACAACGGCTGAGAAGTGCATCTTGGTGCTTTGCCACATTACACCTCTGGCCATGAGCTTTTATAATGCGCAGTATGAATCGAATCTGAATTTCACAATTTGCCCCCTCCCCTTGTTAGATACAACCCTGTGCTTCAGACGCATATTCTCAGAAATTTATTCCTAAAATTAAGCTCTATATTTGATACTAGTAGACTTCTCTTGGCCAGGAATGCCCTTTTTGCCAGTGCTAGTCTACTTTTGATGTCCTCCTTGATCCACCCATCTTTGGTTATTTTGCTGCCTAGGTAGTAGAATTCCATAACTTTATCTACTTCGTGAAGATCAATCCCGAGGTTAAGTTTGTTACTGTTCCCGTTTCTGCTACTTCTCATTACTTTCGTCTTTCTTCGATTTACTCTTAATCAATGTTCTGTACCCATTGGATTGTTCATTCCACTCAGCAGATCATGTAATTCTTCTTTACTTTCACTCAGGAAAATAATGTCATCAGCGAATCGTAGCATTGATATCCTTTCACCATGAATTTTAATTCCACTCTTGAACACTTCTTTTATTTCCGTCACTGCTTCGTCGATGTTTAGATTGGAGAATAGAGGCGAAAGGCTGTCTTTCAGCCTTTTTAATCCGAGTTCTTCCATCTTGATCTTACACTCTCATTGTTCCCTCTTGATTCTTGTACATATGGTACATTACCCGGCTCTCCCTATAGCTTACACACATTTTTCTCAGAATTTTGAACATCTTACACCATCTGACATCATCAAACGCGTTTTCCAGGTCGACAAACCCTAAGAACATGTCTCAATGTTTCTTCAGTGTTGCTCCCATTGTCACCCGCAACGTCAAATTGCTTCTCTAGTGCCTTTATACTTCCTAGAGGCAAACACATAGTCACCTAACAGATCCTCAGTTTTCTTTTCCATTCTTTTGTAAATTATTCTTGTTGACAACTTGGATGTTTGAGCTGTTAAGCTGACTGTGCGATAATTCTCGCACTTGTCGCGTCTTGCAGTCTTCGGATTTGTGTGTATTATGTTTCTTCTAAAGTCGGATGGTATATCGCCAGTCCCATGCATTCAGCACAGCCACGTGAGTAGTCATTTTGTTGCCACTTACCTCAGTGGTTTTAGAAATTCACGTGGAATTTTGTCTATTCCTCCTGCTTTATTCCATCTTGTGTCTCCAAAACCTTTTTAAATTCTTATTCTAGTACTAGACCCCCTGTTTCTTATATACTGACTACGTTTCTTATTACATCACGTCGTCAGACAATCTTCTCCCTCACAAAGGCCTTCAATTTACTCTTTTCATTTATACTGTCTCTCCTCTCCATTTAACTGTGGAATTTCCATTGCACTCTTAATGCCACCACCTTCAGTTTTAATTTCACGAAAGGTTGTTTTGAATTTTCTATGTACTGAATCAGTCCTACCGATGATCTTTTCTATCTTCAGTTTCAATTTTTTGTTGACAGGGAATCAACAACTTTATTAAATTCCTTAAAGCATTTATTAATGATTCCGTCAGCAGTTGGAATGTTCATATTAGGCCATAGTTTCGAACCTTAAAGACTCATTTTCAGTCCTGATCTATATTAGAATTTAAAATGAACCTGTAAAGTTCAAAACTAGTCGCCAAATGTAAATACTACAACTGTTGACATAATCGTTAATAAACGCTATAATGAATTACTTATATTTCTATTCCTTCGCATCTTTGGTGGAGCCATTTCACCTTAGCTTTCCTGAAATTCTATTTATTTCATTCCTAAGTTTCATGAACATTTTTGTCCTTCCTTCTGTCGTTGATCAACTGAAATATTTTTCTGTTACCTATGGTTCCTTTGCAATTAACTTCTTCATACATATATTTTCCTTTCCAACTTCAGTGACTGTCCTTTTTAGAAAGTCCATTCCTTTTCAACTGATATATCTGTTGATCTATTTCTTATCGCAGTATCTGTAGTCTCAGATAACTTCAAGCGTACCTCACCATCCTTTACTACTGCCGTATCCCACTTCTTTTAGCATTGATTCTTCCTGACTAGTCTCTTAAACTTCAGCCTATTCTTCATCACTGCTAAATTGTGACATGATTTTATAAGTGCTCCTGAGTACACCTTACAATCCAGTATCTGATTTTGCAATATATGCCTGACCGTGATGTAATCTAACTCACATATTCCCGTATCTCCCAACCTTCTCCAAAAATACGTCCTCCTCTTGCGATTCTTGAAATTAGTATCCTCTATTACTAACTGAAATATATGACAAAATTCAGTTAGTATTTCTCCTCACTCATTCCTAGTACCAAGCCAATACTCGCCCGTAACCTTTTCTACTACTGTTTACCCTACAACCGTATACCACCCCCCCCTCCAGGACTCTTAGATTTTCGTCTACCTCTCCATGCTTAATTACCAGTTCAATATCCTCATACAGTTCCGCTACTTATCCGTCTTCGGCTTGCGACGTCAGCATGTATACGTGAACTATCGTTGTCGGTGATAGGCTGCTGTCTAATATCATAAGAAGGACTCTGTCACTGAATTGCTCACAGTAACTCACTCTGCGCCCCACTTTGCTATTCATACTGAATCCTAGTTCCATTATACCATTTTGTGCTGCTCTTGGCATTACGCTGTACTCGTGTGACTAGAAATTCGGTCTTCTTTCCATTTTAGTCACTGACCCCCACGATATCTAGACTGAGTCTCAGCATATACCTTTTAGACTATTTACTGGTCCTAAAATGTTTCTAATCTTAGATATTGAGCGAAAATCGCGTTTCACGTCGAACTTTCACAAAATGCGACCAATCTTATTTGAAATGGTTTCTGTTTAAGGTTAAAGGGCAATAGACTTTGGTGCCACCTCGGTATTTTCGTCACTCACCCAGTTCATAATTGGTTGATTATGCAACTCAAGTTGATCTGTCGTAACTCCAATCAGTGCGACGGAAGGCGCTTCGAGAGGGGCCAACTCGGCTAACGAACTTTCAGGGTCTGACATGACGTGTGGCGTGTGAAACAAGGAACGAAGTACCTCTTCACGCTGAGGTGGATGGTGACGAATATCAGACTAAATCACATATTTATGACACAGTCATAACCGGTTTTGACCATACAATGACCATCTTTAGATGCTAAAAGAATGAAAAAAATTATATTAAAAGCTAAAAATAAGAGCAATATTTAACCACGCTTATTAGTGATTTAACTG
Organism: Schistocerca americana; assembly: GCF_021461395.2. Lineage (NCBI taxonomy): Eukaryota > Metazoa > Arthropoda > Insecta > Orthoptera > Acrididae > Schistocerca > Schistocerca americana. Next base: position 45,061,444 of record NC_060120.1, read on the forward strand.
TATTTATGCCAAGTGCATATAGTTCATACCTAAAGGCGGCATACACTGAACACAGGTTTATGCGTTGTCAAACTAGCTATAAAATGTAAAACACCGGTCTTATATAGGTATAAAAGTTTGTTAGATTTTTTCACCCTCTTTGCGCTAGATGCGCGCGTCCTCTATAAGGCGCGAAGAGAGTGAACAAAATCTAACCAACTTTTATACCTCTTCAGCTTAAATATTGCAAATGCAAGACAGACTGCCGATGTAGATTTTGAGTTAGGTGTGCAGGATTGTTCTGCACGAAACTGTGTCAGCAATGTAAAGGGTCGTACTCCAACATGATGACAGTTCTGATGTAGAAGACGAAGACGACCTGGAAGTGACTGTGAAAAACATCTGATGTGGCAGACGGTAATAATTCATGTAATATTTCGCCGCATTATAATTATTACCAATCAGTTCTTCTCTATCATAGCAGTAATCGTTAAATTAGAACTTTTTTCCAGTTGAAGAACAGCCATAATGCACTGTTCATCCTGGAGATTCCATAGCTCCTGACACTTCGCCTGGATCTTCTAATGGTCAAGACCGTGGAACTTCTAGTGCCCAAGAACGATCGCCTGGGCCACGGACAACCAACCAGAGAATAGTGGAAACACTGCCATGATGATATCACAACAAGTACTTCTTCATATATCGATAGTTCACTTTACAACTTATTTGTCTTTTGCATCCATATTCTGTCACTAAATTCTTTCTTACTTTTCCAGATGGAAAAGCTACTTGAAGTGATGAATGAATCCTAGTTTGACGTTCACCCATTTCATGACACATGTATGTTACTAAATACGGATTTCAAATTTATCTTTCTACTCAGTGTCTTGTACCAAATGTGTTGTAAATATAATTTGTTAATGTTTTCATCTAACATGTTTTCCAATCAGTTTATACAAAACAACCGCTTTTAAATGTAATACGCCGAAAGCACAGAGTCCACGGGAGACCCAGGTGGGAGGAGACGTTTGGCTATGGAGCGCAGAAGCCATTTTTCGCTTTACTCCCTAAATGTTACGAGATATCTCTTGCAGGAAATTTAACGTACTTTCATTTGGTGTATTGATTTTTGTGGATAACAAGTATATTCTTTGAGTTATAGCTGCTGGAAATGAGCGTTTTTGACGTTTTCGTAGTAGGGGCAAAAAATCTCTGCTATTCAGCGCGCTCTATCCCCGATACGGCTCGCTATAAAATCAAACCTGACTAGTGCATATGATGGGAAATATTGTGTACATTAATTTGTACCGGCTGGTAATTCTACGAAAACCGCAAATTTTTTACCATCTACTAGAAAAACGTAAAAAAAGTAGGAACACTTCTTTTTAGTTGTTGTGAAGCGGACCCCCTAAAAGGCACCAAACATGAAATTTAGATTTAGAACACCATAAAACACATAGATAATCTGAGGCAAAACTTCTGCAATTTTTTTACGGGAAAACCACCATTTGACTGGGCTAATACAACACGTACGAAATAGCTCGTAAAGAAAAAAAAAAAAAAAAAAACCATATTACTTGGAAGAGTTACTTTAATTGGGCTAGCACTACTAATGTCTCAGCTTATAAATCACATTTTTCACCATTTTCTCTCTATGAGAGGTACTGCGTCCAGATTAAGCGCCTGCAACTCTCTCTTCCCGCGAAGCAGACCGGTACAGCGGGCCCCGGACCGAGTAGGGGTCAGCCTGGCCGGGCGTCCCGGAAACATAGACGCTTCCCAGAGACCACCAGGACGCGTCCACGGCGCCGCAAGAGGTCCCTGCAGCCGCGGACCTCTTTCCTTCCGCTCGACACGTGACTGCAAATAGAGCCAAGCAGCATTTAGGCTGGCGCAGGAGCCTGGAGAGGCAGTTCACGCCGAGCGAGCCCACTGGTGCCATCGTAGCCGCCACGTCATCGTCCACCGCCGCCAGCGTACCGGAGCCATCCTCGCAGGGCCTCTACCCGTCGTCGGACTCAGGTGACGGCAACGTGGACTCCGCGCTGCTGTTCACAAGACGCTCGGGGCTTGGTTTGGTGAAGTTGTATGGTTACTACAGACAGTTTATGTTTGGAAGAATCTCTGATTTAGTTATTGGTAGGCTTGGAGGATCAGTCCTACCTCACGAATATTGTTTTGTAAATTTTGAAGAAGGAATTTAGTTTAAATAAAAACGCTATAACTCACACTCTGAGATTTTCCTATCCGCGGACGGCGGATATATTAAGAGGTTCTGAATTTCTTAACTATTTTATGAGAGCAAGCTAACGTACATCCTACATACGCTAATCAGCCAGAACATTACGACCACCTACCTAATAACCAATATGTCCACATTTGGCACGGATGACAGCGGCTACACATCGTCACATGGAAGCTGTGAGGCAGAGGTAAGTTGCTGGCGGGAGTTAGCTCCACATCTGCACACATGAGTCATCTAATTCCCATAAATTTCGGGGAGGGGGCCGATGGACTCTGACGCCACGTTCAATCGAATCCCAGGTGTGTCCGATTGGGTTCAGATCTGGCGAGCTGGGAGCCAGCACATCTATAGCAACTCGTCACTATGTTCCTCGAACCACTTCATCACACTCCTGGAGTTGAGACATGATGCATTATCTAGTTGAAAAATGGCACTGCCGTCGGGAAACATTGTAGCCATGAAGGTTTATACAAAGTCTGCAAACAATGTGTGATACTCCTTGGCCGTCATGGTACCTTGCAGGAACTTCACTGGATCCATGGAGGTCCACTTGAATGGATAATTGAGCCGCCTCCAGCCTGTCTCCATCCCGCAGTACAGATGTGAAGGATCTGTTCCCCTGGAAGACGACGGAAACGCGCCCAACCATCTGTATGAAGAAGAGGATATCGGGATTCATCAGATCATACAACGCTTTGCCATTGCACCAACCTCCATTGCCAATGGTCACGTGTCCATTTCAGTAGTAGTTGCCGGTGTCCTGGTGTTGACATTGACACATGCATGGATCGTCGGCTGCGGAGACTCATAGTTAGGAGTGTTCGGTGCACTGTGTGTTCAGACGCACTTGTTCTCTGCCAAGCATTAAAGTCTCATGTTAGTTCCACGACAGTTCACCGCATGTCCCGTTTTACCAGCCAGCCCAGCCTACGGCGTCCTGCATCTGTAATGAGGTGTTTTGCGCCCAATCCCACGACGTCTGGACGTGGTTTCACCTTGGTGTCGCCGCGTGTTGAAGACACTCACCGCAGCACTCCTCGAACACCCGACAAGTGGTGCAGTTTCTGGAATGCTCGCGCCGAGCCTCCGGGCCATCAAAATCTATTCTCTATCAAACTCAAATAGACCATGGGCCTTCCCCAATCTATACAGGGAAATCTCGCTCACTGATACTGCATGAACCGAGAGTGTGATTAGCAGACACTCCTCGCCAGATGACACTGCTGACTGCTGGAATGGTTTATATCAACAGTAGTTCGGTGGTCATAAAGGTCTAGCTTATTAGTGTATATTGAATTATTTATCGACAACGAGGCGTCCCGCGTTTTCAGATAATGGTGCCAAAAGGTAGGTTCCTATCTCACATAATTTTTCAAGGATAGTTACTACTTCACTATAACACATTTAAGTTTCTTGTAGCATAGGCTGACTGTAGCCTCATCTCAATAGCTTACTCCACGTGTACGTGTGTATCAAGTGGAACGTCATACTCAGGTTTACTAGTAGGGTTTGTTGAGTGCGACCTGACGTAATCAGCGTGTCAGCCTTTTCTCCGTGTTATTCTGGAAGTAATGTGCTCATGCCGAGCACATATGTACTGCTTTCAACGAGACACCGCAGCAGGATGTCTGGAACCAGCATTCTGCACTTCCTTATGAATATAGGAATGTCAGGTGTCATACGTAAGACAGCAATAGAACTCGCGAAGAAGCAATAAAGGGACGCTTGTCATCTTTTGTACGGCTACGAAATACGGTCGTCTTTGTTCTCAAAACAAAAAGGAAGTAGCTTTCATGCAAACGATGGAACATATTCCGTACATTCTGCACCTGGAACTAGGTCAGGAAATGTTATGGGGGCATCGACGTCATAGCCTGTGGATTTTACTATCATTTTGAAATTTAATAACTCGTAAACTTTAATAGATAGTTGAATGAAACTTTAATCATATAACTAGTATATTCTGACCTCAATGTGAAAAAATTGAAAAACTGTGGAAGACATATTGGAGTGAACGCTGATTTCTATCTTGCGCACGGAATTACATATCATTTTTCCTTTAGGTACACAGTACTCCCACATTGTTCATGACACAAAGTCAAAACAAATTTTGTTCTTTTAACCATTAACTTGTTAAAACATAAACCAGAAATATTTGCCAATTTGGTGTTTTGTTTATTTTTAAAAACTACATTTTTAGAAGTCATTTCTCTCCAAATAATTTAAGAAAGTGTGACATACTCCAGCTAAAAATATGTATTACATTGTTGAGTAGTGTATTTCACTTGTAGGCGAGCACTATATTATTATTGATGAATAATTTTTAGTTTAGTAGCTTTACTATTGGGATAATGATACCTATGTTTGCAAAAACGTTGGTTTTATTCTCAGTGATAACAGTTCAAACTATACCAGCTCCGTGGTGTTGTTGATTCTGAGCATCCTTTTCATCTTCAGATTTCTTTCTTTGATTATTATGGCTTCCTTTATTATGTTGTCAGCAGCGTTTTCAACTTCAGCGACATCTTGCTTGTCCCCTCGTAGCAGCCCCATTTTCATGACTTCCCTAATTTTGATGCCTAGTCTGATCATGGTTTTTAATCTGGTTGATACTCCATCATGAAAACATATTATGGCGTCCATCACATCATTCTGAAAAGATGACACGCCAGCAAAAACAGGCTAGGGCAAGCGTTCTTGCATGCAGCTGCTGAAGCTTTCACTAGGATTCTGTCTATTGCCACGTAAACATTTTTCCAGAAGTATAGAATCTGCCAGATTTATATATATTGGCCTTAGAGCTACCATAACATTTTCTGTCCGTGTGTGTTTGTCCACATGCTTCACAGCATTAAGTGTTTCCTTTGGGCAGAGTCATGCTGTGGATGCTCATCAGCGAACATTCTGTGACACAGTGCTCCCTGAGTTGTTCTTCTCATATCAGTGACATTTTCGCTGTTTCTCCTGTTGGCTAAATCATAATATTCTGTGAGCCTTTTAATTTCAGATTTGATGAGTCTGCCTTCTTCACCAATTGCTTACATAGTTTCCTAAGTCTTCACCACATTCTGTTCTACACATATCCTGTACATTCCATTTAAAAAAAATTTCCCGCTGTGTAGTTTAACTGCCACTACACTATTGAAGCCTTTAGAGTCGTCATCACCAAGGTAGTTAGTGTACTGTACACCATGTCTAGCAACTAACCTACTAAAAAAAACAGACTGCACCCTTGCTTTCGATACCATGAGTGAAACCTTCAAAGTTTCTGTCGCATTTGTATTCATTTACATTAGTGGAAAAACCTTGACAGCGTTTTTTTTTCACAGAATAATAGTCCACCACACTGCCTGCATCTGCTAAGGCAACTGTGACAACTCCATTTAGCGGTGTATGGACCCTCCTCTGCCAGGAACCGTCCAATGCAGCAACAGTATCAAGAGACTGACAAATATCTACAGTTTCTTTCGCAGCTCTCTGCATTGATGCTTCACTGACTCCCGTCAGGGCATTATGCAAACGCTTATAATACCTCACCAATTTCACAAATGGAGGTGGGAGATCCATCATAGCACTGAATGTCTGGGTAGCTTTTCTTCTTCCCAATATACCTCATGGAATACACAAGTCGAATGTTCGCTTCACTGTTTTGTGCATGTCCAGAACATGTTGCATGGGGGCTTATTTATATAAATATGAAATGCAAATACTTTTTAAATTTTTGTAGCTGTATGTCCGATTACGCTGTTTCGTAAACGGTTGGCCCTGACTAGTTTTTGTACGCAATCTGCCTGCATAGAACAACAACAAAGAATGAAATGAAAATTTTCGTTAACACAATTAATTAAGATTTTAAACATGGCTGCAGCAGCAACTGTTAAAATTCTTCACAATAAAGGATGGCAGCCAAAAACAGTTGCAGGATAGAATTTTTTTATTAAAAATTCTTGACCAAGGTTTCGGTACATATAAATATACCTTCATCAGAAGTAAACTTCTAAAATTGCATCATGCACTGGAGAATAATGAAACAATTATGCCAAAAGGCGTCGTCAGTAATTAAAATATCATCTCCATTTGTACAACATGTGTAATGGGCACAGGATCAAAGCGAACAGTTTAACAATGTTACTTCGCCTATGAACTGTTTGAGACGACGTGTCTCAAACAGTTCATAGGCGAAATAACATTGTTAAACTGTTCGCTTTGATCCTGTGCCCATTACACATGTTGTACAAATGGAGATGATATTTTAATTACTGACGACGCCTTTTGGCATAATTGTTTCATTATTCTCCAGTGCATGATGTAATTTTAGAAGTTTACTTCTGATGAAGGTATATTTATATGTACCGAAACCTTGGTCAAGAATTTTAATAAAAAAATTCTATCCTGCAACTGTTTTTGGCTGCCATCCTTTATTGTGAACAATTAATTAATTAAGTCCCCAGCAACTATAAAACCTGCGAAACCAAAGCACAAGTATAACTGTTCTGTGTGTGGAAATATGACTCAACGTGCACAACTGGCACGGTTCTTCTTCAATAAGACAAGAAATTTCAAATACCATTTATACTGACGTGATAAAAAAAATTAGAAATACTATAATTGCGCAAGAAAACCAGAATTACACTCTAATACTAGAACACAAGCCAGATGCTTTGTTGACTGAACCTGTAATGACGCACTATTCAGGACATTGAAATAATGAGAAAAAAAAGAAAAGTAGTTTGTTACCTTCGTTTATATTGATGAAAAGCACTCTAATCATTACAATATCTCCACACCGACTCGCTACTATCACATCTCAACAAGAACTGACTACTGCCACATCTCGACAAGCACTCTTCACTACGACATCTCGGCAAGCACTCTTCACTACGAGTTCTCAACAAGCACTGCCCTCCGCTACTTCTTAATAATCACTGCCAGTGGAGGCGGCGAAACAAAACTCTCTGGCGCTGTGGCTCAGTGTAGCCACCTTTCATATGCCCTTCCTCCACGGGCTAGAATTTGATGGTATTTTTGCCAGCATTGGTGGTGAAAATACCACCAAATTCGTCAAAAAAATATAGACAAAAATAAAAGATAATATTAATACGTAAATATCACATAATTAGATAAAATTTTGGCTTTGCACTGACCTTTCAATAACCTAATATGTAAAATACAGTAGGCAATACAAATTCTTTCATAAATGTGGCTTTACATAATAGTTAACACAATACACAAAAAATCAGTTTATACAAATGTTCACATAAAATACTTTTAATTATTCAAAGAAAAAAAACAAATAATTGATAGTTCCAGCAGCAGCACTCAGCAATGGTCAACAGGTGCAAACACCAACAAGTGACATCATTTTAGTAAAAGCAGTTCCATCTGTGGCACCCAGTAATGTTGAGCAGGTGTAGACACCAACAAGTGACATTATCTCAGTAGAAGCAGTTCATCAGTGGCACCTAGCAATGTTGAACAGGTGCAGACAGCAACAAGTGACATCACTCAGCAGAAACAGTTCCATTAGTGGCACCCAGCATTGTTGAACAGGTGCAGACACCAACAAGTGACATCATTTCAGTAGAAGCAGTCCATAAGTGGCACCCAGCAATGTTGAACAGGTGCAGAAACCAACAAGTGACATTATTTCAGTAGAAGCAGTTCCATCTATGGCACCCAGCAATGTTGAGCAGGTGCAGACACCAACAAGTGACATTATCTCAGTAGAAGCAGTTCATCAGTGGCACCTAGCAATGTTGAACAGGTGCAGACAGCAACAAGTGACATCACTCAGCAGAAACAGTTCCATTAGTGGCACAGGTGCAGACACCAACAAGTGACATCATTTCATTAGAAGCAGTCCATCAGTGGCACCCAGCAAAGTTGAGCAGGTGCAGACAGAAACAAGTGACATTATTTCAGTACAAGCAGTTCATCAGTGGCACCCAGTAATGTTGAGCAGGTGCAGAGAGCAGTCCATAATATTCACTATCACTGACCACACTGTTCATCGGAGTTTATAAGCAGAAATTAAACATGTCCTAGTGGCACCAATCATGTAGAAAAAGTACAAGTAACAGTCCATAATATTCACTACCCTAATCACACAGTTCATCAGCAGAAATTAATCATTTCTAAGTGGCACCCATTATGTTGAAAAAGTGCAGGTAACAGTCCATAATATTCAGTATCACTAATCACACAGTTCATCAGCAGAAATTAAACATTTCTAAGTGTCACACATCAATGTTGAACAAGTGCAGGTAACAGTTCATATTATTCACCATCACTAATCAGACAGTTCAGGCATGAACAATAGTATGAATGCACATACAAATGCTTTTACGAAATTATTCTCAATGCTCTTACACTAAACATACAAATTCTAATAAACACACAAATGATATCAGATAATTGTCATATTAATTATTACAAATACTCACATATTAGTAAACCTATAATATTTATGGGTGTCAGTGCAAGCCACTACAAACAAATAAAATAATATTTAGGAGATAGGTGGGTAGGATTAGGAAAGGAAAACACACAAAACACACTCACTCATCTTTCATCCACATTAAGTACTACTGTGTAATTGAATAGTGTTAACTGTGTAAATACAGTTCTGTCAAAATTTGATGTTCATCATGTGTATCAAGTAGTAGTGGCAGTAATGTATAACAGTCAATAATAGTTAAGTCAACGTCATAGTCATCATGTCAAGACCAATGTTTGCCAAGCCAGATCAAAATGTACGGTTGCTGAACAACTGTCAGTGAGCCAAGATATGCAATTACTTCCTCTCTCCAAAAAAAAAAAATGTACTGCTTATTGATTTAACAAAGTGTGTGTAGACAATCTTCCTTCTACTTGAGTGTTCTAGTCTGCTATCTTCATCCTCCTTGTTCCACATAGACCAACAAAAAATAATATGCACCTCACTTACTTTACCTCTTATCCACTGACACTCCAACAATCATCAGCATCACATAATCTCAATACTTCAATAATACCTCTTACGTCGATACATATAAATCTTATCATCAATATCATTTCACTTCCATAACAACTCTTTCCTCTAGTCAGTCTCCTCGAACAAGTACAGATAAAATCCTAATGCAAACCTCATCATCCCATACAATCCGAAGACACACTGTCAACACACAACCTCTGTGTAATCCATCTGACCCAAATCTTCTACTCATTGTAAATTATGAGATGGATTTTGGTTACCTCGTCCATCGTTAAATAAAAGAAATGCATACATGACCCCTAACAGACTTAGTTCGAATAACTCTCAGTAATTAAGTACGATTACGGAGTGTGAATGATCATAATATTTCACAGTGTGTACACCACTTCAAGAATTATGGCAAACAGAAGCAAACATGTGGAGTATTTCTTGTGTCAAGTGTCACTTCCTATTTCAATTGCTCACGAAAAATGCAGTGTAATAACTGTCAATGGTCTAAACCTAGTTTTGGTATGTCATGTCGTTAGCTTCCTTCCTATTAGCATAAATTTATACAGCTTCCATAAAACCTCCAGCTCGTGTGACTTCTATGAAGTTTCTTGTACTAATGTCGTTTATGTCGAATTGTAGCAGTTCATTTTCCTATCTTAAAAATATAAGGCACTGAGCGTAAGCAAAACATGCAATAGCGAGTAAATATACCAGTAGAGAACAGAATGTCAACAAGTGGATGCAGCACAATTCTTACAACGAGGCTCTGCCAAGCGAACAATCTATAATTAATACCATAGTGTGACCTAAACTCTATGTTCATACACAGTATATCAGCATTTCTATATACCAAATTAAAGAGTAGTTATGACAACAAACAGAAATATATAAATATGCAATCCATACGCATAGCAGCAAACATATATCTTACGTAATAAACAGGTCATTAGCATCATATCAGCATAAGCAAATAAATGTTCATATGTCATCTTAATAAGTAAACATGAAGGCGCAAGCAGATAAATCACAAAGTATAACTTACATACATATCAGCACAACTAATCAAGTGACAATTATAATTTAAATAAATAAGCACAGCAGACACATAATAAAAAAATATGACATCAGTGAAAAAGCATAGCAGCCAAGCGATGCATAATATATACAAATAACAACCCTGTTCATTAATAAAACATTGACAAAAATCAGCAAATGTACGCAAGCACGTCGCTTCACAAGTAAATTCATAGAACATGAAATTAGCACAAAGTATGAATCACGTAATTGCGAGCAGCAAATTACGTCTAAAGTACGTACCTAAGTGTAAATATGTTACCTGAAAAAATAAACTCAATTAATAGTTACCTTTTTAGTTTATTAGTTTCCTCTTGGAAATTACATTCTTTCTGAACTTTTCTCGACAGCAAGTCCTCTTAACGTCGGAGACACACAGAATTTACATGAAGTTCTTAAATATTTTATACAACCGTATCCTGAAAAATACAGAACGTTAATAACATAGTTCATCAAGTCACTATAGCTTTATACTGAATTTAGTCGGAGAAATTAGACTGTGTATTTGTTTACGGCTGTCAGTGCATTCGCACTGAGCGCTCGATCAGCTGTAGGCGCGTGACGTAGGAAGCAATTGTTTGCGGTCAACGACTGCCTTGTGCGGTGCGCAGACTTGACTGTTGCTTTGAGTATATGCCGCCGCCAAAACACAGCGCGGTATCCTTGTATTCTCTGCATGTTTACGTAAACTGTTGGTTTCTCGAAAGTATGTCATTCCACAAATCTATATGGACCGTTATAAAGCAGAAAAAATTTGCGACACAAGCCTTTTCCTTTGTGAGACAAACGATGACACTTAATTAACACCTTTTGACCAACGGACAAGATTTTTAAACGACCAGGACGCTTAGCTGATTCCTCTCTTCTAGCAGCCGCAGATGCAATATTTTGTAGAGCCAGGTTGACAACTTCAGAATGCCGCAGTTTCCGTGAAGGCGGAAAAGGAACGATTTCACATATGCGATTTGTCGGTGCTTTGTTTTTTAATATCAGTATATGCGGTAAAGGAGTTGAGTCATTACGAAGTTCATTCAGAATGTTTTGAAAAATATGAAGATACTGATCCCACGTTCTGTGATTCTGATGACAATAAAGACGACACAATTTATTGATTTCCTTCATCCATCTCTCTGAAGCGTTAGATTGAGGGTGAAAAAGTGAAATGAAAATTGGTTTAATTTTACGACGCCGTAGAGTACGAAGCCAAATTTTAGAACGAAACTGTGATCCATTATCTGATATAACCTTATCAACATGACCAACTTCTTTAAGAAAATGGTTAATGAAAGCATTAGATACTGAACGAGCTGTTGCTTTGCGTAACGGTGTAAAACACACATATTTTGATGTCAACTCCACTGTTACGAAAATGTACGCAAAACCATTAGTAGCACGAACCACTGGACCGAACAAATCGACTGCAGCCATGTCCTTTGATTTCGCTGGAATGATAGGAAACAACGGTGCTCTGTGAGAAATTGTTGGCGGCTTAGCCTTTTGACATAATTTGCATTTGGCCAGAACAGATCGAATACGTTTGTCCATGTTACTGAAGTAGCACTTCTCCCGTAATTTATGAAAGCATTTTCTGGGACCAAAGTGCTCATAACTGAAATGTGTCTGCTAAATCAATTTGTTGACCCACTCATCAGGAATACAAACTAACCAAACAGAGTTGTCGACCGATTTTCGTTTTAAAAAGAATGTCATTGCGAACTAAATAATGCTGTCTAATCGCTACGCTTTCCTTTCTCCTCCACTTCTCCTTAATGTCCTTCCAGATTGGATCCTTATTTTGCTCCTTAGCGATGTCCTGGAGCGAAGACGAAATAAAGTTCTCAAACGCAACACTTTAAATATACATCAAACAAGAATTGTTTTCCTTGGAGTCCTCTTCAGCACTTTGTTTCAAACCCATAGGTGCACGTGATAAAGCATCAGCAACAATATTTGAAGAACCCTGTATGTAAACAATACTAAAATCAAATTCCTGTAGGTACAACGTCCATCGTGACAATCTGCCATGAGTTAATTTTGTCGACATAGGAAATTCCAGAGCTCGATGATCGGTGTAAACCTTAGTATGTCTGCCAAACAAAAATGTGCGAAATTTTGTGAAAGCCCATACAACAGCCAAAGCTTCAAGTTCCGTAATCGAATAATTCTTTTCTGATTTAGAGAGAACACGACTTCCAAATGCAATAGTCTTCTGTACTACAACGCCGTTTTCTTCTATCTCTTGAAATAAATGTGCACCTAGGCCTTTTTATGATGAGTCCGTCGCCAAACAAAAATCTTTAGATAAATCCGGATGTGAAAGAAGTGGAGCAGCAACTAAAGCATCACGAAGTTGTTCAAATTCTGATTGAGCTTCCTCATCCCAACACCAATTAGAATTCTTTCCGGGTAGTTCACATAAACGAGGTGTGGCCAAATCGTCCAATTTAACAAAGCGTCTAAGAAAATTACAGACACCAAGGGAACTACGAACCTCACGTTTTGTGGTAGGAACAGCATAATTACGAATAGCATCTAGTTTCTCTGGATCAGGAAGAATACCTTCTGTAGAAATAATGTGACCGAGAAATTTCACCTGAGAACGACCAAATTCAGATTTTTCCAAGTTCACTGTAATGCCAACTTTTGCAAAAATACGTAATAATGAATCCAAAATTTTGTTGTGCTCACTCCAAGAACGTTTAGCAATAAGAATATCGTCAACATATGAAGTAATATTGTCACGAAGATAAACAGGTAAAATTTCGTTTAAGCTACGAATGAAAGCTGCTGAAGATACAGTAAGTCCAAACGGTAATTTCCGAAACTGGTAACAGTTACCAAAGGCTAAAAAGGCAGTATATTTTCTACAATGAGGGTGGAGTTCTATTTGTCAAAAACTTGCGCGCATATCAATCGTGGATAAAACTTTAATTCCATGGAAATGTTGAAGTTCATCTAAATTTTGTGGACGGTCAGTTTCAGGAATGATGATATTATTTATCTGTCTGGAATCCAGAACCAAACGAATTGACCCATCCTTTTGAAGAACGACATGTAATGGGCTGGTATAAGGACTGACTGCTGGCTCAATAATGCCCTGATCTAACATGTACTGAAGTTCATTCTTAACCTTGTCTCTGTAAGCCAAAGGAATAGCGTACGTTTTTCCTCGAAATGGTGTGCGTTCTTTTACTTTAAATAGATATTGTAGGCCTTGTATAGTTCCTGTGTGATGACTAAATACTGTAGCATGTGAAGTCAAAATGTGGTACAGCTCTTCTCTTGCAACGTCATCTGGCACTTCAGCTTTCTTAACCTTTTCATTAATTAATTCTTCGCTATTAATTATATCATCCATCGCGTCTCTGTATCTATTGTCGTTGTCATGAATAAACACACTATCGTCACAATGCTCAACGAAAACATCAGAAGTAAGAAACCTTAAACATTTTGTATCTGAATCAGATCTTGCTAAACACTCGAAAAATTTCAAACATATCGGCATTCCGGCAACAGTCAAATTCGCACCTCCTTCTTTAAAGTTCAAAATTGCCTTATGTGTGTTAAGAAACTCCATACCTAATATAATTTGTGTACTGAGTAATGGAACAATAATAAAATTAGCAGAAAATTCGTATCCTTGACAAATGAAATTTAAGTTGGTCTGTTGTTTGACTTCCACACTTTTTCCAGAAATCGCTCCTCGAATTATAGTTTTACAAACAGGTAACACAGAACAAGCCATAGTTCTTACACATATACGAAAAATTGATTCACTAATGACATTCAGTGGGCTCACAGAATCTAAAACTGCAGTGAACTTATTCTTACCCACACATACTTCAATAACAGGATGTAAAAATGCGTCTACATTATTTTCCTTTCGTCTGGCAAAATGTCTCTCATGTCTTCCAGGCGTACGTAGTGTAAAGTTGTAGTGTCATTACTTTCTGAACTGTCTATATTGCTGCCAAAAGCCGAAGCTACAAGTCATTGTCCATTGCTTGCGTCACGTCTTTGATTATTCGCGTCATTTCGCGGATCAGTTTCTACTATTTGCACTTGTCTCTCTGAAGTTCTGTCACGTGGAGGATGCCAATTAGGTCCCTCCTGTCTGTTAGATGCAAATTCTTGGTTGTGTCTGTTATTAAAATTTCTGTTTTCCTGTCTGTCTGCATAACTACTTCTTGTGTAATTTCGACTGTCACTTCTGAAATTATTGTTGTATCTACTACCCTGGTTATTTCTGTAGTAAGAATTTCTATTACTGTATGAATAATTTCTGTCTTGGTGATACCGATTACTGTTTCCGTATGATTGATCATTCCGGTACGAATTACCGTTATTATAATTGTCTGTGTAATATCTGTTAGAACGTCTGTTATTGTCATAAGGCTGGTATCTATTGTCCTGTCTGTTACGTCTGTCATTCTCAAAGTTACCGATATAACGCCCGTTCCGATCACTATCCCTTTTCTCTGAAAATCTATTGTAATTACTGTTACTGAAAAAATTACAAGAAATCCCGTCGTCGTTGTCATACTCAAGTTCTTGTAGCAACGTCTTAAAAGTCTCAATGTCGTCTTTACATCTTCCGGCTAAAGCAATTTGTCTTATGGATTGTGGCAGCTTAGTTAAACAAATGCGAATTAATTCAGTCCTATAAGGGTTGGACAGGAAGTGATTCTTTCGAATCATGTCTTCAAAGTATTCTGCCGGCGTGCGGAACTCAGACTGTTTAAAGTTACGCTGCATAATAAGACTGTGTTTTACTCTGTCTTGCATGTTTTCGAACCAATATGCCGATAGAAATGCATGATAAAAATCATTTAGATTATTACAATCTCTAATAAGTGCACGCACGCGCGTCGCCGGTTCGTTTTCTAAATATCCACACATAAATTCCAGTTTGTGACTTAGTGGCCAATTTGGTGGAAGTGCGTACATAAACTGATCTAGCCATGCACATGGATGTATGTCATTCTTAGAATTGCGGTAGATCTTAAATTTCCGAACAGTCAAAAAGTGTTTATAGTCAAAGTTTTCGCCTCGTGGCGACAAAGACGTACCGCGTCTGTCCCAGTCACAATGACGATTATTGTTAAATTCACGCGCCTGGCGCTCTCTTGTTGCATCCCGTACACGAAACAAATTACCTTTTCAAACCCCTCTGCTACCTGTGATTCTAAATTTCCTTTGCTGTCTTTTCCTCCGATTTCGCCTTCAATTTGTTTGACTTGCTTTCGTAATGCCTCAACTTCCCTTTTAACGCGTTCATTAAATTTTCCCTGATTTTCAACATGCTTATTTATGTTCTGGTACTCTTCGGTTTCTGCAAATGGCAATGGTGCTGTATCATCTGAATCTCTGTCCCCATTTAAACTAAGACATGTCAATTTATCTGAAATCTCCTCGACTCTTTCCGATAAATCACCTATTTGTTCTTTCTGTTTATTTACGTCTTCCATAAGTGTCGTGACTCGGGTTTCAGTATTAACACATTTGGTAGTTAGCTGTTCATATTGTTGTGTTACGTTATTTAATCTGTCATTTGGTACGGATTCCTCGATTCTCTCAAATATTTCTTCCTTATCTTTTGCACGTTGTAACTTTAACTCTGAAAATTTCTGTACTATCACGCGATCTCTTTCTTCCTGTTCTCTATCCTGTTCCCTTTGTCTAATCTCTACTGCAATGAATATATTATTGTGAGCATTCAAAATCGGTTGTACTTCTTCTCGGATTTCTTTCTTTACTTCATCTTTCATGTTTTTGAAACATGTCTCTATTCGTGAATCTAACCGTGTTTCCATTGTTTCCATCTCTGTTTTAATTGTTCCTATTTGTGATCCCAGTGAGTCTAACCGTGTTTCCATTATCCCCCTATCTGTTTTTAATTCAGATCCCAAAGTTCCCATCTCTGTTTTAATTGATCCTATCTCTGTTTTAAATTCAGATCGAAACTGCTCCATTGTTCCCATTTATGAGTCTAACCGAGATCCCAAATTTAATATTGCACTCATCAGCTGCTCCATATTAACTTGTTCGAAATTCTTTTCGCCCCTAACATTTCCGCAAAACCAGTTTCCTTCGTCATAGCTGTAAAGCTATCTGTGTTCGATACTATTCCAGAATCTTCTACCGTTAATCTCGTATTCTGTGAATTTTCTGGTTGAGAAAAATTTTGAAATGGTTCCGGACTATCTTCCCGATTTATTAAATTGTTTCCCACTTCATTATTCATCATACTGTTCTCCTGCGTTGGCGAGTTCGCCATGTCAACAATTTCGTCATTCTGACTATCCATCATTTTTATCTTTTTCATCGATCGCGTAATCATTTACAAAACATACAAAACTCGTCACTGTACGAAAATGACACACAATGACTCCTTATCTCCAACAATACCATTCACACGAAATGTTTCCTTCAAACACGATTAATCGAACAATTGAAATAATTGCCCTAAATTGTCAAACGCGTTTACAAGACAATAAAATTAAATTCTGAAATACCATTAGAAGAATGACAATTACCAAATCTACACATGCAATATAGACTACAATTACTAAACTACAAATTACTACAACAATACTACTGTCTACTATTTTTACAATCAGAAGAATTCCAAGGGACGATCCGAAGCAGCGGTCGCCACGTGCATGGGGGCTTATTTGTATAAATATGAAATGCAAATACTTTTTAAATTTTTGTAGCTGTATGTCCGATTACGCTGTTTCGTAAACGGTTGGCCCTGACTAGTTTTTGTACGCAATCTGACTGCATAGAACAACAACAAAGAATGAAATGAAAATTTTCGTTAACACAATTAATTAATTAAGTCCCCAGCAACTATAAAACCTGCGAAACCAAAGCACAAGTATAACTGTTCTGTGTGTGGAAGTATGACTCAACGTGCACAACTGGCACGGTTCTTCTTCAATAAGACAAGAAATTTCAAATACCATTTATACTGACGTGATAAAAAAAATTAGAAATACTATAATTGCGCAAGAAAACCAGAATTACACTCTAATACTAGAACACAAGCCAGATGCTTTGTTGACTGAACCTGTAATGACGCACTATTCAGGACATTGAAATAATGAGAAAAAAAAGAAAAGTAGTTTGTTACCTTCGTTTATATTGATGAAAAGCACTCTAATCATTACAATATCTCCACACCGACTCGCTACTATCACATCTCAACAAGAACTGACTACTGCCACATCTCGACAAGCACTCTTCACTACGACATCTCGGCAAGCACTCTTCACTACGAGTTCTCAACAAGCACTGCCCTCCGCTACTTCTCAATAATCACTGCCAGTGGAGACGGCGAAACAAAACTCTCTGACGCTGTGGCTCAGTGTAGCCACCTTTCAATGTCACTATACATTTCGTTCCTTTACACACTAAAAGTATGCTGGGCATTCCTCTTCTCTCACTTAGGTCTTCACTAAACGTAAGTAAATTTTCCACTGTTAATTTCCAAATAGCAAAATCACTAATTTAAATGTAAACGTTATTTTCAATGTTTTCAACACCAACACCTTGTTCATTATTCATAATATGATTGCATGTGCATTTTGAAGCACTGCCTAGCGAAGTATTAGGCCCAACTCACTCCTTCATTTTTACTATTAGGTCTTCAACTTTGCTTCCGCCGTTTTGCAGTAGACGGCAGCAGCGGCAAGTGGGGTTCGGGTGGTTGGTCATAGTTGTATTACAATAAGCTTAGGCATCTGTAAACATAATGCGGTAAAAATATTAGTCGATTTGTGATTGCATCATAAGGTTATTCTCGATTAAGTACGTCAATTTACGTAACCATTTCTCGCCATTTGCGGGAAGTTTTAATTTTCTGCTTTAACATGAAGAGATCTGGGACTGTGGCTCTTAAAATGCTGGGTAAGACCAATGATGAGGGAACTATTAGTGGAAGAACGTGCAGAGAATGTTTTCAACGCCTTAAGAATGAAGATTTTGATGTCGAAGACCGGCATGGTGGTGCGAGACAGAACGTTTTAGTAGCTACTGAAACAGACGAACGCAGTCACAGGATATCATTATCGAAAGCAATTGATGCGTTCCAGCCCTACCCGTCAAAATATACATTGAAACGTTAAAATGAGAAGTCCTAACAATCCCGCCGTATTCTCCATACGTTGCTCTCTCTGCCTGCCACCTTTTTCGATCAGTGGCATACAGTCTGGCTGACCAGCACTTCCGCTCATATGAACAAGTGCAAAATTGAAAAGATTCATGGATCCCCACAAAAGACGCCCAGTCCTTCCACCACGGGTTTCGTATGCTGTCCTAAAGATTGGAGAATGTAGTTCAGTCAGAAAGGGTGCAGGCTGAACACAGGAAGATCGCAGATACAGGAACCATTGGTATAACAGTTGCAAACTGTCGTAGCTGTGTTGGGAAAGTACCAGAGACCCAAGCGCTAGTAGAAAGCAATGATGCTCAAATCGTTATAGACACTGAAAGCTGGCTAAAGCCGGATATAAGCTCAGCCGAAATATTTGCGAAGAACCTGAGGGTGTTTCGAAAGGTTAGGCCAAACACGGTTGGCGGAGGCGCGTTTGCTGCTATCAGAAGTAGTTTACCTTGTTGCGAAATTGAAGTAGATACTTCCTGTGAGTCAGTATGGGCAGAGGTCATTGTTGACAACCGGAATAGAATAATAATTCGATCCTTTTACCGACCTCCCAATTCAGATGATACATTTGCTGAAAGGTTCAAAAAAAAAAACTTGTGTTCGATTTCAAACACGTACTCAACTCATACGATAATAGTTGGTAGTGACTTTAATTTACCCTCGATATGTTGGCAAAAATACATGTTTAAATCCGGAGGTACGCATAAAATATCATCCGGAATTGTGCTACACGCATTCTCTGAAAATTATCTCGAACAATTAGTTCATGAGCCCACGCGAATAGTAAACGGTTGTGAAAACACACTGGACCTCTTAGCAACAAATAATCCTGAGTTAATAATGAGCATCAAAATCGATTCAGGGATTAATGAACACAGGGCTGTCGTAGCAAGATTAAATATTGTAATCCCCAAATCCCCGAAAAATAAGCGAAGAATACATCTATTCAAAAAAGCAGATAAAAATTCACTTGACGCCTTCCTGAAAGACAATCGCCACTCATTCCAAATTAATAATATAAGTGTAGACCAGATGTGGCTTGAATTCAGAGAAATAGTATCGGCAGCAATTGAAAGATTTATACCAAATAAACTAACAAACAACGGAGATGTTTCCTCCATGGTACACAAAACGGGTTAGAACACTGTTGCAGAAACAACGAAACGAACATGCCAAATTTAAACAGACGCAAAATCCCCAAGATTGGCGATTCTTTACAGAAGCTCGAAATTTAGTGCGGACTTCAATGCGAGATGCTTATAACAGTTTCCACAGCGAAACTTTGTCTCGAAACCTGGCAGAAAATCCAAAGCGATTCCGGTCGTATGTGAAGTATGTTAGCGGCAAGAAATAATCAACGCATTCTCTGAGCGATAGCAATGGAGATACTATCGAAGACAGTGCAGCCAAAGCATAGTTACTAAACACAGCCTTCAGAAAGGCCTTCACAAAAGAATACGAAGTAAATATTCCAGAACTCGAATCGAGAACAGCTGCCAACATGAGTAACATAGAAGTAAATATCCTCGGAGCAGTGAAGCAACTTAAATCACTTAATAAAAGCAAGTCTTCTGGCCCAGACTGTATACAAATTAGGTTCCTTTCGGAGCATGCTGATGCATTAGCTCCATACTTAACAATCAAATACAACCGTTCGCTTGACGAAAGATCCGTACCGAAAGACTGTAAAGTTGCACAGGTCACACCAGTATTCAAGAAAGGTAGTAGGAATAATCCACTAAATTACAGGCCCATGTCGTTAACGTCCATATGCAGCAGGATTTCAGAAAAAAATGGTTTATTGACACACAGTCAACATGCGTTTAGAAAACATCGTTCTTGTGAAACACAACTAGCTCTTTATTCACATGAAGTGCTGAGTGCTATTGACAAGGGATTTCAGATCGAACCCGTATTTATGGATTTCCGGAAGGCCTTTGACACTGTACCACACAAACGGCTAGTAGTGAAATTGCGTGCTTATGGAATATCGTCTCAGTTATGTGACTGGTTCTGTGATTTCCTGTCAGGGCGATCACAGTTCGTTGTAACTGACGGAAAGTCATCGAGTAAAACAGAAGTGACTTCTGGCGTTCCCCAAGGTAGTGTTATAGGCCATTTGCTGTTTCTTATCTATATAAACGATTTGGGAGGCAATTTGAGCAGCCGTCTTCGGTTGTTTGCAGATGACGCTGCCGTTTATCGACTAATAAAGTCATCAGAAGATCAAACCATTTAGAAGAAATATCGGAATGGTGCGAAAAGTGACAGTTGACCTCCAATAACGAAAAGTGTGAGGTCATCCACATGAGTGCTAAAAGGAACGCTTTAATCTTCGGTTACACGACAAATCAGTCAAATCTAAAAGCCGTAAATTCAACTAAATACCTAGGTATTACAATTACGAACAATTTAAATTGGAAGGAACACATAGAAAATGTTATGGGGAAGGCTAACCAAAGACTCTGTTTCATTGGCAGGACACTTAGAAAATGTAACAGACCTACTAAGGAGACTGCCTACAGTACGCTTGTCCGTCCTCTTTTAGTATACTGTTGCGCGGTGTGGAATCCTTACCAGATAGGACTGACTGAGTACATCGAAAAAGTTCAAAGAAAGGCAGCACGTTTTGAATTATCGCGAAATATGGGAGAGAGTGTCACAGAAATGATACAGGATTTGGGATGGACATCATTAAAAGAAAGGCGTTTCTCGTTGCGACGGAATCTTCTCACGAAATTCCAATCACCAACTTTCTCCTCCGAATGCGAAAATATTTTGCTGATACCGGCCTACATAAGGAGGAACGATCACAAAGATAAAATAAGCGAAATCAGATCTCGTACGGAAAGATACAGGCGTTCATTCTTTCCGCGCGATATACGAGATTAGAATAGTAGAGAATTGTGAAGGTGGTTCGATAAACCCTCTGCCAGGAACTTAAATGTGTTTTGCAGAGTATCCATGTAGATGTAGATGTAGATGTAGACAGCGATGGGCAGTATTATGAATCATAATTTTTTTGAAAGTTTCTCACAATAAAGCCCAGAACTTCGAGAAATAACGGTGGAAGCAAAGTTGTAGTCCTAGTATTTCCAACAACACGCTTATGCTGATTACCGTAAAATTTACGATTGCAGTTAAACTTCTTAGCCGTTGGAATTTTCGATTGTACTGTATCTCCTGGGGTGGTCATGAATTTGAAATTTATAAATTCCATGTAGTGATAAGTATTGTATGAATAACTGACGATTATGCCAGAGATTAAACAAATGCATTGTGTTGCAATATATTCCATGAACATTCGAGGTTCAGTGACTGAACTTTTTTTTTTTTGGTCTTCTTCTGTTCTTGGATTCGAAAAGGAAAGAACGATTGTCACAGGTTCATCTCGCTGTAACAGTCTATGTAAGTTATAAACGAAACTAAAATATAGTTGTTCATGATTTAAAATTTGTGAATGGTATATAATGGTTTGTAAAGCTAAACCTTTAGTGTCCTGAGTAGACGTGGCCTTAACGGAACATTGAGCATTGCTAGGCGGGATACTACAAAATAATTAGTAATTTCCTTTCAGCTCATCTTCGAGACCTGCCGCCGGTTAGGACACTAAACTTTCCTTCAGATTCCACGAGCTATATATTCCATTTTCAGATTTTCTCAAGGTTGCGAGATAACAACCCAGGCAGAAAGCCCTAGTCACAGAATTCATCTGCAAAAGATTACGCTTGTTATCTTATATTGGTATTCGAGACGAAACCACGATCTGTAGTTACGGGTTCAGATTGAACTGACCTACGAAATATTATCTGGTGCTATAAACACGTGGGTTTTAAATATACTTTTGATATATCTTGAGGAATATCTGTGATGATTCAAGGGAGAGACAATTAATTATTTATAATCCCGTAACCAACCTGAGTAGTGAGCTACTTTGCTGATTGTTGATCCGCGTCGAGCTAAATTAAATTACATTATGCTGTTCACAGGATTATTGGAGTTATTTCTCTTTTGTTCTGACATCACTTTATTAAAAGCTATCACAATATATAGAAATTAAAATAAATCACATTACACGGTGAAAAATGGTTGAAACACGCACATACAAAAATAATTTTACAACACGAACACATTCGAAAAACGTAACTCAAGTAATCCACTTAAATAGGCATAAAGATCGATTTGCAATAAATCCCTCCTGACACTACGGTGGGTTCTTCAAGTTTATTATACAAACGAGTTGCTATGGAAATAGCGGCCGGACGATATGGCCGAGCGGTTCTAAGCGCTCCAGCCCGGAACCGCGCTGCTGCTACGGTCGCAGGTTCGGATCCTGCCTCAGGCATGGATGTGTGTGATGTCCTTAGGTTCGTTAGGTTTAAGTAGTCCTAATTCCAGGGGACTGATGACCTCAGATGTGAAGTCCCATTGTGCTCAGAGCCATTTGAACCATTTTTTGGATATAGCGCAGTCAAAATTAAACAACTACACAACCGATATTGTAGTGCCTGCGTTATTCCGAACCGTCAGCTGTATCACGAAATGACGACAAAGGAAATTTGTGCCGTACAGGGACTCAAACCCGGATTTCCTACTTATCGTGAGCTGTCACTTTACAATTTACATACATGTCCGAAGGCACAGGCATTGCGGCGACTACAGTCGCTATGAAATACAAGAAATGTATTCACAATTGGCTGATGTGGACGACCGTCGTCAGCAGTATGATGGTACGACAACAAAGAAAATTTGTGCTGGGTTTGGATTTTAACCAGAATTTGCTGCTTATCGTAAGCATCGCCTTACAATTTGGCTATACGAGCACAACTTATACCCAGACCCAAACATTTATATGTCGTCAACCAATTGTCTACCACTTGTATTCGTACATCCATTATGCGTATTCCTGAACAAGGGAAACATTTTGCTTGAAAATCACATGCCCTGTCTCGGCTGATAAATATGATATTGCAGTGTCTGTGTTATTCCGAATTGCGGAGCGAAGCTCCCTCGGATATGCACACAATATCGTATTTATCTGCCAACAACAGGCAAGCGACATCCAAGTAAAACGTCTTCCCTGGTCGGGAATATACATCATGGAGTAAGAGTACAGGTTGTAGACACTTTGTTGACGGCTTATTAAAGTTTGGTTGTGGCTGTGTGTCGTATTCGAATAGCCAAATGGTAAGGCGACAGTTAGCGTTAAGCGGGAAATCTGTGTTCGAATCACGGTCTGGCACAAATTTTCGTCGTCGGTATTCCACCATACAGCTAATGAGTAGGCAAGCACGAGCACACTTTTGATGTCAAACAGACATCGAATTAATTATGCAAATTACTACATTGCTCCCACCCCCTGATCATATCAAGGGTTTCCCTGGCCAGCACGTGTCCACTTCCCCACCACCCTTCAGAGGAATCCCTGCCCTTTCCCATTCACCCCTCCCCTCTCCCCAGCCAGAAAATAATGGTGGAAAAATCACGCACTCTATGTTCTAACTGGGAGGATGACACGACAGTAGGTTAATATATCGTCAATCACAGTGGGTTAAGCAATTTAAGGCACTGGAGTATTGTTTGAACAGTTTGTCGAGATATTGTTTATTTAAACAATTTTCAGGAGCCATGTCAGAGCGGAATATTGTTGATTTGCTTTAATACAGTTTATTTATTTCTAAAATCACAATACAGCTCAGAAACCGATGAAGTCAGCACAAATGGTGTTGTCCTGCGCGAAAAAAATTCACAGTACCACTCAGAACTAGTAACAGGTGGACTCCAACTCTACATAGAACGCCCTCTTTATCTACAACGTGAAATAAATAATCAAGTATCTCTGTAACTGTAAACAGGACGCTAACAACTTTTCGAGTTTCAGCTGCCTGTTTGAAGGCACTGCGAGAGAGAAAATATTTTCGGAGTCCTGCAGCAGCTGTGGTGTTTATCAGTTTTCTGAAACGCTGAGTGGGCTTAGTTTATATTGTTAATACTTGATGCTGGGGTCAGTGATGTTAAGGCACTTATTTTTTATTTCCCTCATTTTTTGAAGCACAATTCTACAACTGAAAACCCACACTGGTGTCGGCCGCGGTGGTCTAGCGGTTTTAGGCGCGCAGTCCGGAACCACGCGACTGCTACGGTCGCAGGTTCGAATCCTGCCTCGGCATGGATGTGAGTGATGTCCTTAGGTTAGTTAGGTTTAAGTAGTTCTAAGTTCTAGGGGACTGATGACCATAGATGTTAAGTCCCATAGTGCTCAGAGCCAGAGCCACACTGGTGTCTAAGCACAGACGGGAAAATGAGAACTAAAGATTCTCCTAGAATTCGAAGCACTGTCCTACAGACGACAAACATGGCAGAAATTTTCAGTGAATTTTTGTTGTCATACAACTGCTTATCTAGAGATGATCTAAAGCCACAATGGTCTGAGGGGGACGGCATCCCACCTGTCTGATCCAGAGGAGGCTGGTCTGCCTCCACTTGTCTCTGAAGACTCGAACAGAGAAGACATCAAGTGACTCTCTGACGTCATGGAACTCCTTGTGAATGGGGCATTCCGACTACTTCTTACTGAATTTTCCCGTCACGTTCCTGCTGTTGGCGTGGAAGCACTGTCCACCACCTTTTACACATGGAGTACTTGCGAGAATTACAGTGCAAAACTATTTTGTACAGATCGAAAAACAGACTATGAAATAAAGAACCTATCGCCAAAGACACTTCGGCAACTACACTGAACTGCTAATGTTGAGGAAAGCTTGAGTTCTTCGTCGTGAAACCGATCTCCTACCATACTATATCACCACAAACGATTGTACCACCATACCCTATCGTTGTTAACACACCGCGAAGCCCAACAGATCCTAAGAACAGGCACATGCCCCATGTATACGTGCAGCATTAGCTATTCCCCGCGAGGTTAGCGCGACTTAATTTACCGATCTCTAAACCGGTATCAGCTGCAATATCCATTTCATATATCCAAAAACTATGATATTTGTTACAATTTTGTGCTGAAACCATCGAGTAGCGTGTGAAAATTTCCAGAAGTGCATCTATTTTCACATGGTTTGACAGAATCTCATACTATTTACGCGACTGTTCTCGATATCAATCACATAGCAGCATGCTACCGTTCGTTTGCACAGTATAATTCCGAAGATAAAAAGTAAAAATTATGTCTCTAAAGAGCTGAAACTTGAGCCAGGGACGTGCTGAAAACCATTCAGTAACTAGAAAATTATCTCGTCTGCAAAGAATTTTACATGACAAATAGAGGCAATGGTTGTCCCACTCGCATTTTTTAACGAATACCGATGTGAAATATATAACGGATTCCAGATCATCATCGTACTTTATAAAGTCAACAAAGGCTTCAATACTCATAATCGTATGTGTTTCTCATACCTAGAGAAGAAGCGTATGTTTCTTCCGTCTGCGTTTCACCATCATCACAATCGACGTTCTCTATACCAAATAGAGACAGAAATTGTGTAGAATTGCAGTACAAGCAGTCAACCAGTCAATTTACACGGTGACGAGATTATTATCCTATGCAAACACTCGCTATAGTAAATTTTATCACATTTCCACATAAAAGTCGGAGTATATGAAACGCGTGCGAAAAAAAAAAAAAAAAAAAAAAAAAAAAAAAAAAAAAAAATCTTACTATTTTTTCGTTTCGCATTACGTAACAGAGCCGACTCATCTTAGTCTCGGCAAGATAATGGATGTTTAAACTTTGTAAAAGATATTCTTTTCACATGTTATAGTATCTAAAGACCGAGAGAAAGAAGCTGACGAAAACCATGTCGCAGCAGAGACGCTCCATCATCAGAACGAGTGGTTACCAGCCCGAGTAAGCGACGCTACAAATACTGCAGCTGGCCACAAGGGATAATTACCGTTCTAAGATTTTTCGTAAAATGGTTCTGAGTTCGATCCTGGAGGAAGGAAGCGTGAGTAGTCGCTGCTATGACGCAGACGGGTCGTAGTGATGTTTAACAGGACACTGACATGTCGCAGTTTGATTCTGAATTCTTTTCCGTCATCAGTAATAATGTACTCCGACAAGTTAACTGAAATTAATTTGTTATAGATTCGCCAGGCAGTCTTGACGTCAGGAGTTTAATCGATTGGGTTAGCACTGAGAGGTGTTGTGTCTGCCTGGCAGCCCAACGTGACTGCTATATGAGCGCATGATAATTTAGATTCAGAAGATAGCTAGGTTACAACACTTACTCACTATGACACAGACCAATGATACACTCTGAGAGGATTTTCAATTTTGACCGTGCTTGTGTCTAATGGGTGAAGGTATCGGACAGTAATTTTGAGTATATTGTAATTATTAGAAAAACTAAACAGGCTTTAACTGTGGGGTTCCATGAAAGTAGAAAAGTTCATACGAATGAAACAATAAACTGTCGCCAGCCCAATTAGGCACTTTAATTTGAAATATTATGTTCAAGAAAATTGAATATTAGTTGTTGTAGTCACTTTCATTAAGACTCCCTTTGAATAGCATACTTGATACACACGAATACAGGGCAATCTAAGTTATGAGTGGCAGCAGTTACCATTAACGCACAAACCAGTAATCATAGAAAGCAAATTGTACCCAACTCATAATAATAACAGTTACAATCACTGTCATTACGTGACTCAGTATGAGATGTTACTTCACGAAGCACCTATCTAAAGTTGGACATGGAGGGGCTTCTGACTTGACTGACATAATTAAATAAGTTCACAATTACATTGTTTATACTCCCTTCTTTAGAACTACAGTAGATTTCTTTAGTAGCAATAATAATCCAATTATCTTTGTAATATGAGAAGAATATGGTGGGGACCCATAAACTAATACAGTATCACTAGTCAAACTCTAAGATTATTTCAGTAGTAAAATTCAATTCAACTTAATTTAATTCTTAGCCTCACTTTATGTGTTCATCCTCCAAAGCAAATTACCCAACACTGAGCGCGATTGACCTCAAAGAATCGTTCAGGATAGCAATCAAGGCTAAATTATGTTTAAAATAAGTTTACCTAATGTGCCTTTTCCATCACCTGTGAAGCAGGTACTTCAGATAGCAACATTTACACAGTCTGGCACTGAATTTATGCACATTTAATACACAGAAATAAATTACTACTTTGAAACTTCCTGGCAGATTAAAACTGTGCGTTGGACCGAGACTCGAACTCTAGGCCTTTGCCTTTCTCGGGCAAGTGCTAGTTCTGCAAGGTTCGCAGGAGAGCTTCTGTAAAGTTTGGGAAGTAGGAGACGAGGTACTGGCAGAAGTAAAGCTATGAGGACGGGGCGTGAGTCGTGCTTGGGTAGCTCAGATGCTAGAGCACTTGCCCGTGAAAGGCAAAGTCCCGAGTTCGAGTCTCGGTCCAGCACACAGTTTTAATCTTCCAGGAAGTTTCATATTAGCACACACTCCGCTGCAGAGTGAAAGTCTCATTCTGGAAATTACTACTTTGCTTGAAACACAATACTGGGTTTTCTGAACACTTGGGGAGGGATCCTGCAAAGGTTCGTGAGTAGGATAAAGATACGGCTCTAAACACAGGTTTATAGCACTTGGACTATTATTACATCACTCACACAAATTAACTGGTCCATGCTCTGATACATATTTGTATGCATGAAGTTGGTGGAGCAGTGGAAAAGTAGTGGTGGCAAGCGACTTGGCGGCTAACTGTACTCAAGGCTCTTGATGTTTGAATGCTCTTTACAATTTCTTCTGGGCGACGGATTTTTAGCGTATTACAGCTATTCCTTATTGCCGAAGGTACCATGCAATAGCCAAACTCTCATCCGAGGTAAAATTACTTGCAAAATGGCTTCCAAATGCCCCCCCTTGGCACCCTCGATGTGTACCGTGCAACTGCTAGCAGCTGATTGCGTACCATTCCCACCAAGGAGCAGCCCAGTTCGACCGCCAAAACCACCTTTTTCATCTCACCAAGCCACTTCCGTTGGGGAGGGACTTCCCTACATCTTTTACGTTATACAAGTGTCCTAAGCATGAACCAGCTTCCAATATACAATGTTTTCTGTATAAACATACGGACATATATTATAAAACTTCATTATTTGAAAGCAGTATTTAGTTTTTCCATACATACAGTAGAAACTTTAAATTTCCTGTCTCAAATAAATGACCTTAAGTAACGAAGAACAAACACTTCATAATCACAGATACACAGTTACGTAGTACAAACCTACTTCTAATCGATGTAGGTGTTACAAGGTGGGCGTCCGTGTAACGCTACACAGTGTAGATTGTAAGTACGGAAATACAGTAAGCGATTATATGGTAGATCTGTTGTTTAATTTCGAAGCATAGTTGGTTGTACCGGCTATTAAATGTTGCGGATGTTTCTTTTCTTTGGTTAGGGATTTATGTGAATGTTGGAGAACTCATCCGTTAACCACCCAATATTTTGGATATTTTGAAGTATTGATCGCGTGCACCGTAAAAAGTGACGCAGCTGATGTAATAGTGGGTGTAAAGGAATACGGAGTGAGTATCGGCCAATTAGGATTATTATTATTGCGTGTTCTAAGGTATTTGAACAATGCTTGAGAACCCCACGGCCACCTACTGAGATGAGACTTAGTTTTGAGGTCCGGACGGCGCAACTTTACGTTACTGTAGGTTCGTATACTGTACTATATATCGCGATTAACTTTGGAAATATAACTTCCTATATCTTGATAAAGTGAAGGCAGAAAACGACCCAATCAAGAACTATTTTAAGGAGGGACGAACGGTGATTATCTTTTACGAGTCAACTGATGTAATTGATTTAGTAACTTCAAGGTGTAGTGGGTAAGCGAATGTCAACGCCTGAAGAGGTCTGAAATTTTGCTAAAATCTTAAAACACAACATAGTGGTGGTGAAACTTTGGTTCTTTGCTTGTGTTTCCTTTTTAGTTTGTTTTCCGATTAGAAGGGGTATAGCCCATAAACAACACTTGAACCAACCACTAGAAACTGTGACCATTGACATTCACAAGATAAAAATAAAGTTGTTTAATTATGTGAAAGTTTAAAACTGTGTTCATCTACATCTACATCTACATCCATACTCCGCAAGCCACCTGACGGTGTGTGGCGGAGGGTACCCTGAGTACCTCTATCGGTTCTCCCTTCTATGCCAGTCTTGTACATCGTTTGTAGTACAGAGAAAGTACTACAGAAAGTTTTCAGTCCTTTAGTAGAGAGAAAGAACGAGATAAAGAGACTAAGATAAAGAAGAAAGAGAGGAAATGGGTGATTTTTACAGAGCTGCTTTAGGGAAAGTTAATTGAAATAGAGTTAATCCCGTTCATTGGACTAGGCCAAGAACATAATATTATGTAACCGTAGAACACCCAAGATTTAGGTATATGTTATTTGAGAAATATATAATAATAACTGTATTGACTCGGACTTTGGTAAAAGAAGTAATCTTTGAAAAACAAAATATAGTACAAATACTTCAAGAAAAACAACATTACGAAAGTATAGGTTCGCAATAGATTTGGAACATTGAAATAAAATCATGAATTGTCAGGTTGCGAATAATACAGTCGCTAGTTCCCACGCAATGTAGATAAGACGGATTAATTATATCGTTGTTTCAGAAACTAATGGTAAACAAATACAAAATATTTCATGAAGGTATAATACGCCTGTAGGATTATTAAACAAGGTCGTGTATGCTCACATTGAACCGGAATAGTACTCTATCGGTGTTTGCCAATTTGGTTTCGTACAAGAAGGACGTCGTTGTGATATTTGTGCGAGTGCACATGACTACATGTAAGTTTAAGCAGCCGACAGCATTGTGGTGGCATCAGCCACGTTGAAAGTTAGATTTTGCTATCACCAGTAGTAAAAGTTTGTTAGTGGTAGTGATGCATTGTATAGTTCAGCACTGCTAGATGATAGAATATTAATTAATGCTGTTGATCGTATTGATTATGCGTTACGTCGTTGTGACAGTGTTGATGGATTTTTTTTTCTTTTTTTTAGTGAGCAGAGCTGTTGGTTAATTTCGGATCAGTCGATCGCTATTAGCGTCTTTCCATCATAACACTCGGAGAGTGTCGTTGACACGTGGTGTCTACGTATTGACGTGAGTTGTTCTTTGTGAACCACGAAAAGTTGTATGTTAGTGAGGAGAGCATATTCAGGTTTCAACGTTCTTGTATTTATTTAATGCCAGCCTAACTAGTCTCATAGGTGTTGGTTATCGTAGGAACTCTGGAATTCTTCTTGTTAGTTAAAGTTCGATGAGTAATCCTAAAACTTTTCCAATTACGATATCTAACATCGGCCACCTAGCCCGAAATTATTATTGTGTCAATGTTCAGATTGGTATAGTGTTTGTCAGCGGCACTAATCCTTCGGAGATCAGCCATTAGTTACGTCTGTGGTGAATCCTTCATTGTAAACGATTGAACCACGGTTCACTTTTGGCCACGATATTACAAGAGTGGTTCGTCTGACAAATCGTAACTGATCTTCGGACAAGTTCCATCACATACAGTGCGGTGTACCATACATTGTTCGCTGTCAATTGGACTGGGTATACCAGCGAATTGACGCATGGTGCAGGGAATGGCAATTGAATCTCAATGTAGACAAGTGTAATGTGCTGCGAATACACAGAAAGATAGATCCTTTATCATTTAGCTACAAAATAGCAGGTCAGCAACTGGAAGCAGTTAATACCATAAATTATCTGGGAGTACGCATTAGGAGTGATTTAAAATGGAATGATCATATAATGTTGATCGTCGGTAAAGCAGATGCCAGACTGAGATTCATTGGAAGAATCCTAAGGAAATGCAATCCAAAAACAAATGAAGTAGGTTACAGTACGCTTGTTCGCCCACTGCTTGAATACTGCTCAGCAGTGTGGGATCCGTACCAGATAGGGTTGATAGAAGATATTGAGAAGATCCAACGGAGAGCAGCGCGCTTCGTTACAGGATCATTTAGTAATCGCGAAAGCGTTACGGAGATGATAGATAAACTCCAGTGGAAGACTCTGCAGGAGAGACGCTCAGTAGCTCGGTACGGGCTTTTGTCAAAGTTTCGAGAACATACCTTCACCGAAGAGTCAAGCAGTATATTGCTCCCTCCTACGTATATCTCGCGAAGAGACCATGAGGATAAAATCAGAGAGATTACAGCCCACACAGAGGCATACCGACAATCCTTCTTTCCACGAACAATACGAGACTACAATAGAAGGGAGAACCGATAGAGGTACTCAAGGTACCCTCCGCCACACACCGTCAGGTGGCTTGCGGAGTATGGATGTAGATGTAGATGTAGATTGAAAATGTGGATTTTTTCTAATCTGTTCGCTGCGAGATGAGTTGTCAATCTAATCTGCACGGCGCATTACAAATACTAGCAACGCAAGCAATCGCGAAGGCTGCCAAATGCATACTGAGGTGCAGTTTGCGGCGTGTTTACACTCGCTTAACGTCAACAGAGATAGATGTGTGCGTAATCTATAGCATGCAGGATTCCTAAGCGATATTCCAGTTCCTTCCATGACCGATCGGACATGTCTCCTCCAAAGTACACTCCTGGAAATTGAAATAAGAACACCGTGAATTCATTGTCCCAGGAAGGGGAAACTTTATTGACACATTCCTGGGGTCAGATACATCACATGATCACACTGACAGAACCACAGGCACATAGACACAGGCAACAGAGCATGCACAATGTCGGCACTAGTACAGTGTATATCCGCCTTTCGCAGCAATGCAGGCTGCTATTCTCCCATGGAGACGATCGTAGAGATGCTAGATGTAGTCCTGTGGAACGGCTTGCCATGCCATTTCCACCTGGCGCCTCAGTTGGACCAGCGTTCGTGCTGGAAGTGCAGACCGCGTGAGACGACGCTTCATCCAGTCCCAAACATGCTCAATGGGGGACAGATCCGGAGATCTTGCTGGCCAGGGTAGTTGACTTACACCTTCTAGAGCACGTTGGGTGGCATGGGATACATGCGGACGTGCATTGTCCTTTGGAACAGCAAGTTCCCTTGCTGGTCTAGGAATGGTAGAACGATGGGTTCGATGACGGTATTCAATTTCGGAAATTAGCTAGAAGAGACACGGAACTTTTCTTAATGGAACATTACAAAGATGTTGTAGAGAATAACATAACGAAGAAAACGAGGGAGCTTTGCAAGAAAATTAGAGGCATCAAAAGAAAATTCCAGGTGAAACTTGGAATGAAAGGATAGAAATGGTAAAGATTTAACGGAAGCAAAGGACAGGGAAACATGGACATAACATGCAGAAGATCTATTCATACAAGAACTGGATACTGATGATATTGTCAAACTGGTCCTATAAAATGGAGTTGACAATAATACAAATGAACGTGACAGAATTCTTACAGATTAGATGAAAGTCACTAGAAGAAACGCAGTAAAAGTTATGGGTTGAATATGTCACATAACGTGGAGAATCCAACAGTAGTCAGTCGCAAAACTAGAATAGTTCAGTGTACATCCCGATTCCAGATAAGCGAATTTCTAAAGAGTGTTTAAATAACAGGATAATCGCAGGGACTTTCTAACGAGTGTTAAAATCACCGAAAACTCGCAGTTATCTCACACGCTGGCAAAGTCATGCTTGATTCCAGGTAAGGGAATTTGTAAAGAGAGTTCAAATCGCCGAACAATCGTAATTATCTCACGCACTAGCAAAATCATGGTTCAAATGGCTCTGAGCACTATAGGTCTTAACTTCCAAGGTCATCAGTCCCCTAGAACTTAGAACTACTTAGACCTAACTTACCTAAGGACATCACACACATCCATACCCGAGGCAGGATTCGAACCTGCGACCGTAGCGGTCGCGCGGCTCCAGACAGTAGCGCCTAGAACCTCCAGGAGCAAAATCATGCTTGAAACCTTCAAAACTAGAGTTCGCCTGTATACAGACCGAGAACTACCTGAAGAACAAGCTGGAGATCGTACAGGAGGAGGGACTAGAGATCAAACTGCCAATATCTGATAGATTATGGAGAAGGAAAGAGAATTAGAGAAAGATGTGTATTTCTGCTTTACTGATTATGCTAAGGCCTTTGACTGAATCGGCCTTAATTAATTAGGGGAAGTACTCAAAAACATGGGAGTACCAGATCACTCATTTGCTCCATACGGAATCTATACTCTGAGCAAGAAACCATGGTGATAACCATGTATGTATCTACTAAATGGGTCAAGTTTACAAAGGAATTGCGTCAAGGCTGCGTAGTGTCACATTATTAGGAACACCGAGCAAAGGCTGGTCTATTGTTGATTGTCAAGAAAATGAAAATTAAGGAGCCATACCTCTTACTTCATGGCATATAGAAGGAGAAAAACTTTAGGTAGTTTCTGTGTTCAGTTACCTCGGCTGCCTGATTTGTGCTGATGGTGAATGTCCCCATGAAAACAAGAGATGCTTGTTACCTGGCAGAAAGGCAACGTCCAATCTTGACAATGTTATAAGCCGTAAAGACATACGTTTGAGAACGAAGGCCCATATATTAAGGGCTACATCTTTCCAGTTGTGATTTAGAGATGTGAACCTGAACCGTAAGAAAGGCTGAACGGCGTAGAAGAGGTGGCTTTAAATTTTGGTGTTAAAGGAAACTCCTTGAGTTCCATGGTTCACAAAGAAAACGAGAGCAGATCAGTATTACAGCAAATGAAATCAAACTGCTCATTGGATTGTGTGATACCGAAACAAAAACTGACCTACTTCGGGCACAATTTGAAAAGACGTGATTCGCTGGAAAAACGTTAATGCTAAGGAAGCTTGAAAGCACAACGAGAAGAGTGCAGCAAAGGATTAGGACCGGACGGGGTGGCCGAGCTGTTCTAGGCGCTACAGTCTGTAAACGCGCCACCGCTACGGTCGCAGGTTCGAATCCTGCCTCGGGCATGAATGTGTGTGATGTCCTTAGGTTAGTTAGGTTTAAGTAATTCTAAGTTCTAGGGGACTGATGACCTCAGCAGTCAAGTCCCATAGTGCTCAGAGCCATTTGAACCATTTTGAACCAAAGGATTAGATGGACCTGGAAAATACGAGAGAAAATGCAGGACAGAGGAAATTGGTGACAAGTGTGCCATTACTTAACCTGAAATGGAGCGAGTTATGGAACAGAAACGAAAAATTTTGTACCTATAATTCTATTGGCAGAAGGAAGAATCGAAGCAAGTGAATCAGACATAAAGAGGAGTGATATTATTGTTATTGACAAATACCTTGCTACTACGCCTGAGTTGATAAAGCAATAAGATTTGCTGGTAGACAGACTTTTGCCGTAGTGCAAGCGATGAAAATGAGTTCGAGTCAACGCCAGAAGAAATTTGGCTTAGTTTGATCGGTTGCTGCTACGGATTCGGCTACCAACGCTCAGTGAAGCCGTTTCCTCTTGGATGTGACATGAAAATCATACAGTGGGTTATGTTTCCTGACTGCACCAGCGTTCCCGATTATAAGCCTGCTGCCGATGATCCATTCGTATAAAAGACGTAACTAACACCCAGGAAAAAGGCACTGTGATTTTCGTTCGGATAATATTTATTTAATTTTTTCAATTTTAATTACACTGACAGAAAAAGAAATCTTAATTGTTTTATAATACGTTTTTATAAAGATTAACAATAAAGCACTGAAATTAACTGTTCGACCAATTTAGATCAAATTCCGTAGCAGTAAAAGCATTTATAATGTAGTTTATTTACTTGGTGGACAAAACCCCGTCATCGTTTATTGTCTATCAGTGCCACATTCAAATTGAATTTCGTTGTTGATGTAATTAATACAAATAGTCTTAATATTTGTAGCATAACAAATGCTTTTCCACTTCGATGAAGTCGTATTGCCAGGTTCATAACCAAATAAGTGCACAACGGGAATAGGGTTCATCGTGTGGTTGATAACGAAAGTGAGGAATATCAGAATCCCCTTTCGTACGTCTGGATCTCCAGTACTTCCCTATTTTGTAATTTTTGAGATAACTTATAACTGTGCTTGTTTGCTCCATTTTCCAGCGTAAACCTGTCCTTGCACTGCAAATTTTTACTATGTCATAAAACTGAATTCGAGAGATACACATCAGTCAAATACAGCACATCAGCACCTGTAGACCTTTCGTAACAACGAATAGTTTCGGCTACCAGAGTGATATGCTTTGTGTCCTAAATGAATTTACTGCTTCCTGTATGATGTAAGCAAGTAAGCTGCACCCACCTCGTGATGTATGGAGATGGTGTACAATCTAAAGGTGTACCGTGCGTGACGACCTTTATTTCTGGAATATTAGGCCCTGCGTCATCAGTTGTTGAAATTACTGATGAAGCTGAATGAGTGAAGGATTTTTTTTTAATGTAGCAGTTTATGCAGATCAAATGTATGGACAATGGTTTTGTGAGATTGTCAGAAGCGACGCTCGCAGACACCTGTTTTATTCATGTAATGTATGGGTGCCGAGTGGAGGTCCCCTCTACGTTGTCTGGATGGTGTTTTGGAATCTGTGGAGTTTTTTTCGGGCCCTAGTAAGGTAAGATTAGCAAGTTAATATTTATTCATCCAGATTTACAGTTGTGTGTCTTCTCGTCAGCTTTAGTTGACGCCTGGTGCCAGTGAAACGGAGGACTTCTGCTGACTCCTGATGCTGGCTCGGCTAGCAAAACAGTTCGGCTGAAGTCTTACGCGCTAATGTCTGCTTTCCGCAGGCGAAGACGTAGCTTGAGATTATGCCGCCACAGTGCATAATAGCTTCCTCGACCCCACTCCGGAAGATGACGATGACACGTGGTGACCCATAGGGATGTACGGCACTGTCAGAGGTCTTGTAGTAGGTTGTTCCTGGGCCCGCCGGACAGGTAGGCGCTTAGCACCCGACAGTGACGGTCATGTCTTCTAGATCGATACGTTATCGTCTGTTGGCTTGTGATGCTGTGTTATGAGTGGTGCCGATAAATTGACCATCTGAGTTAAACAGTTCTGAGTATTTCAACAATAATGTTTACAGAGACACCCGGGCATTATCTTTCAGGTGACAAACCTTGGCACGTAGTGCAGATGGTGAGCTTCAGGCTGCGATATGAACTGTTGATCTGTCGATATAATTCATATCCAGTATCTTTAAAGTCGGTACTATTAATCCCTTCGGAAGACTCACATTGTCAATCCTACAAAATGTCCAGGCTTACCGGAACGACTACTTTTCTTTTACGTTGCTTATGCGCTCTATGCTTTGGCGTTAAAACACTGCCTTACATTCAATGCTTCATCGCTGTACAGTGTTTCAACAACATACAATATTGTTGTGGTACATCACCATCCTCGAATACTCAAATAAACGTCCCTCTACCGGCCGATACTTTGCCATGAGAAATTATCTTTAACCCACGTGTTCACAGTTCGGGTGGTAATAGCTTAACAATCGGCATACCTTGCGGCATAGAAAACTTTCAGTTGTTGCACCCATTGAAAACGAATTCGCCCTAAGTTCAAGTGTACGCTGCCAAAAATCAATTTTGGCATGATGCCTATCCACGAAGTCAAGTCCGAGAATCGCGGTATGTCCCTGCTCCACAGTAGGCGACACTTCCATGTGCTCACAGAACCCTTTAATTTCTAACTTAAAGCTATGTTGCCCACAATGACACCCTGTCATTATTTCCTACACCACGTGATCTGTATCTGTGACGTTTAGTCTTCTCTTGCCCACGAGATTCAGACTATCGACAACACATGTGCACCAGCGTCTACCAGAAACTGACGCTCCCCGCCCTGTACTGAACCAATCAAGCAGCAATCCGTCTCTGCCCACGCGCCTGCAGTACTATGGTTTACTAGGAATGTTTCCACACTGAAAAAAACATCCCCTTCTGCATTAAAGGCCTGATTCTGTGAATTTCGTCTAACCTCCTTCTTACATTACTTTGCCTTGTGTTAAAAAGGATTCACAAGTATAACGCTGTCGCTGGCTACATTCTGTCTGCAAATGTCCTTCCTTTCCACACTGACAAAATTATATTTCGGAGGCACAGATTCTTCGATCACAGCAATATCGATTTCCTGCAGCTGCATGGCAATGCTAAGCGCTGCAACTGAATCATCCATATTTTTCATACGGACTCTGCGTGATAATTGTGCAAGAATTGAAGTAGAAACACGTCTAGAGCCCTATTTTCGGCTTCTCTGAGTACGACTTACCCGCTTCTCCATTCTGCGTCAACGTATATGCCAGTTATCGAATTATTTGAGGAAAGGATTCGACAGTTTCATTGGCTTTCTGCACTAATCCATTCCACTTCTCTCTAACGAACCTAGAACTGTTCTGTTCTCGGTATTCCTGCCATAAATCCTCTGATAATTGTTCGAATGCGTGAGCTTTGCTACAGGTAGGTGTCACGTGATACAACACATATGTTTTAACCTCACCCGCTATACAGTGATTGGTCACCTACTGACTCACTGCATATGACTAGTTACTTAGGTAGGCTGTGGCTAAAACATCGATCATGAACGCTATCACACCATCTATTGTTTTACCAAAGGAGGGTGTTATTAGGTTGGTTGCCGAAGTTTCTACGGATGGTAGCGTCACTACTGCCTTAAATCCATGTAAACCCGACTGTGACTGCTGCATAGCTTGCAAAAGTTCTATTTGCTTACTTAACTCATCATTACACAATTTCTGCTGAGCATTATCCTCTAACAGTTCCCATATCTGCTCCATCAGAGCGGGTACAATATCACTCGTATTAGTTGATCTCGTGTCCGACATCTTTGTGCAATTTATTACTACTTCTGCACTTCCGAGATTAATACCAGTGAAACAGTTCCTCTTTTAAAATCAACCAGAAATACTCAAGAGACATAATCGCATCCAAAGTTACATAAATAATCTTACCTAATCTTTACATTTCATCATTGCCCAGGGACACTCGGTAGTATCATTTGCCGCATGACCATAAGGCTTACAAGTGGTGCAAGTTACTGGTACCATTCAACCACATGGCCAGTCAAATTACGGCTCTTACTTGTTACGGGTAAGCCGGCCCCGGTGGCCGAACAGTTCTAGGTGCTTCAGTCCGGAACCGCGCGACTGCTACGGTCGCAGGCTCGAATCCTGCCTCAGGCATGGATGTGTGTGATGTCCTTAGGTTAGTTAGATTTGAGTAGTTCTAAGTTCTAGGGAACTGATGATGTCAGATGTTAAGTCCCATAGTGCTCAGAGCCATCTGAACCATTTTCTTACGGGTACCAAATAAGTGCCCTTACAATTCCCAGTAAACTGAGACAGATCTACAGAGTCTCCAACTTTGACCAGTCACTTTCGACGTGACGAATTTCTACGTCCATCCCATAGCAAAATAAAATAAAATAAAAAGGCCAGTAGAAAATGTTCTTTGAACAATGCGGTCGTAGCTGAGCCGTGTAGAAGCATTCGAAACGTCAGAAAGCTGTTGCTGATGATGTGACACTCTCTCCTGGTTCGTCAGACACTCAAAGACATCAGTGCCATATTGACGTCGCCGAACAGACACTTCTGGCGCCAGATTGTAAGGGTGCAGAACGGAGACCCCTACTCTATCAGGATGGTGTTGCAGAACCCGTGGGGTGACTTTCGGTGCTCATAAAGCATAATTAGAAAGCTAATATTTATTTACTCAGATTTACAGTTCTGTGTCTTCTCGTCGGCCTTGGTTGACTACATCTGCCAGTGACAGAGAAGAACTCCACAGACTTCTATTGGCTCAGAGCACTATGGGACTTCACATGTGAGGTCATCAGTCCCCTAGAATTTATAACTACGTAAACCTAACTAACCTAAGGACATCACACACATCCATGCCCGAGGCCGGATTCGAACCTGCGACCGTAGCGGTCACGCGGTTCCAAACTGAAGCGCTTAGAACCGCACGGCCACACCGGCCGGCCAGACTTCTATTGCTGCCTCGGATAACAAGAATGCTACAGAAACAATTCGGGTAAAATCTTGATCGTTGTCATCCATATTTTGCTGGTAGCGTGCGATTATGCCCCCACACTGCATCAGAGCGTCGTCGATCATACTCTGGAAGAAAATGATGACCCGTAGTGGCGATGTGGTAGGCAACTGCCAACGCGAAATCCTACGAGTGGCAGATTGTGTTTACTTGGATGTTGCCATCTTCGCGAGAAGTGCTGGAACATCTAAGACATAGATGTCACCCAACTGTAATAATCATTGAGACGAGTGCTTCGCTGTGAACGCCATCGATTCCATTGGATCGAGAGTAAACATTGGACGATGGAACAGTGGAAAAACGTTGTACGCAGTGACAAACCACGGTACGTAATGTGGCAATCCCATGGCAGGGTGTGGGTATGGCGAAAGCCCGGTGAACGTTATCTGCTAGCGTGTGTAGTGCCAACAGTAAAATTAGGAGGCGGTGGCGTTACGTTGTGGTCGTGTTTTTCATGGAGGGGGCTTGCAACTCATGTTGTTTTGCATGGCACTATCACAGCACAGTCCTACACTGATGTTTTAAGAACCTTCTTGCTTCCCACTGTTGAAGAGCAATTCGGGGATGGCGATTACATCTTTCAACGCGATCGCGCACCTGTTCATAATTCACGGCCTGTAGCGGAGTGGTTACACGACAATAACACCCCTGTAATGAACTAGCCTGCACATAGTCTTGCCCTTAATCCTGTAGAACACCTTTGGGATTTTTTTGGAACGCCGACTCCTTGCCAGGCCTCACCGACCGACATCAACACCTCTCCTCAGTGCAGCACTCCGTGAAGAATGGGCTGCAATTCGGCAAGAAACCTTCCTGCACGTGATTGAACGTATGCGGGCGAGAGTGGAAGCTGTCATCAAGGCTAAGGGTGGGACAACACCATACTTAATTCCGCCATTACCAACGAAAGGCGCCACGAACTTGTAAGTCATTTTCAGCCAGGTGTCCAGACACTTTTCATCACATAGTGTAACTCCGAAACGGAGCAACGTATCGAGTTTTTTCTTAACAATTACTTATCAGCACAGCTCGCAGTTAAGAAGAATACAGCTAAGCAGCTTGAACGATCCTGTGACGAAAAGAAAAGTTCGATACGTAGCGCCGTTTCCGAATTATTTAGCTTTGGCACTAGCCAGTCAGGTCGTTGCGCGCGCCAATTCAAGCATTTTCACGCGCTAAAATGCGGTAATGCACAGACATAGTCTGTGTCAGTAAGTTACCACTTGTTCAAATGATCATTACCAGTAAAAAAATATGCCTTTTTCGGAAGTGGTAAGCTAAATCTAAGTGAACAAAATCCACTTTTCTTCGGTTTTAGGAAACCAAATGGAGAATACGTTTGCCGTCACTATCTTTGGCAGGCTACTTGAATTTGTGCGGGAGACGACCTTATTGGCGAACTTCAGTGATAAATAACACTGAAACGGCGCAACCTATCAAATTTTTTCTTAACAATTATTTCTCAGCACACCCTCTTCTTCAATACCCTCACAAGCGTTTCATACTGTTTCTGACCACCATATATATTCATATTATAGAAGACACAAAATTATTTACGAACACATTTCTGTACTGGGTGTGGTCTCAGCCGATTAACACAGTCATTTATACTATCGGAAAGAATCTGTGAAGAACATCAATTAAATTTTGGTGGACCTGAAGGAAGATTATGATGATGATTGGTTTATGGGGCGCTCGACTGCGCGGTCATCAGCGCCTGTACAAAGTCCCAATTATTTCGCAGTCCAGTTTTGTACACGGTCCAATCTGTTCACTGTCACGAATAATGATGATGATAAAGTGATGAGGTCAACACAAACACCCAGTCCCCACCTGAAGGAAGAGCACAAGGTTTTGTCACATCGCCCGCATCTCGTGGTCGTGCGGTAGCGTTCTCGCTTCCCGCACCCGGGTTCCCGGGTTCGATTCCCGGCGGGGTCAAGGATTTTCTCTGCTTCGTGATGGCTGGGTGTTGTGTGCTGTCCTTAGGTTAGTTAGGTTTAAGTAGTTCTAAGTTTTAGGGGACTGATGACCATAGATGTTAAGTCCCATAGTGCTCAGAGCCATTTGAACCATTTTGTCACACCCTGAGTACACTAACCTGGCTCGGTGAGCTATCGAAGGCAGAGAGGCTTCCAATCACTCTGATTGTATTAAAGGAGAGGATATACGACCAGTAGAAGATGGCATCACGGCTAGTAAAGGGACGGGACAACTCATTTGTGTGTCTCTCTCTCTCAAACTATCATTCAACTGCATCCGTCTCCCTGTTCCTGCGATTTCATATTAATTTTAATTTCCCTTGGATTAGTACTTTTACATTAGAAAATATACATTTAGTAGCATAAACTGCATATAAGAAACAACCAGTAGGGAACTAACTAAAGTAAATTCTGTTTCAAAGTTTGTAAGAATACAATACGAAACATAACTGCTTACTTTGTCCTGATGCGGGCGAAGACGGAAGCGGAAATCTATTTGACCCAGAAACAGCTGTGATTGCTGAGTCTAACGTCTCTCGGAACAAGAGGTTGGCTCCAGAAGGATTTATTTTCCTGTCGGCAGGTGCTACAGTGATTGATACGACGGTGACGGAAGAAGCAGAAAAACTTCTGTGCGTGGTGTCGGGCCATACGTGACGTATCGCCAGCAGTTTGCGCTGTAGTAGGTCAGAGTACAGCCGTGCACAAGTTATCCGCCGCGGAACACAAACGTCGCTCCTTGACCCAGTTTTATTTACAAAGTATATGTGAACGTGAATACGCATAACTACTTATCTTGGCATTGCATATTGTTGTTTCTTTACGTGTATACTCCGTAACCCTGTGTATAGTGCACGTTGGTGGGTTCTTCATTCCAATGCCCTGATTTTACTCATCTAACTATCCTTCAAAAGAGCGCGAGGTGCGACAGTCTTTCACGAATACCGTATCTCTGAATTACCCGAAAGTGAAGTATGTCATCTTCCAGACGTGTCCATCTAACTTCCCTCAGATTCTGTTTGCCTTTATTTCGGGCTGCAGGGAATTGCTACGACCTTTTCAGCTTCTCCCCCCCCCCCCGAAATCCATCGACGTGTTCTGTCATATCTATTTGATTTTACTGGATAAGAACTCCAAACGCAGTTGCAATAACCTAAAAAGGATCACACTAAAGTCTTATATGCGATGTTCTTCAATGATGCACTACAGTTTCCCAGAAGCCTAACAAATCTAAGTGTATCATTCTTCTTATCTATTAATTTCTCGCGTTCGTCCCATTGCATAGTCGGTCTGTTTTATAACTTGGAGATTGTTAATTGCGACCTGATCCAGAAATTTACCATTGATGATTTAGTCGTACAGGGTGACAATTACTGAACGACATGAAAGAAAAAATAAATTAATTACAACCTACGGCATTCACACACATTATTCGACATCTAAACGTCTCTAAAGATATTCACATTTAGGTTTTGACATGTTCGATATGCCTGCCATCATTGGCGACGATAGGGCGCAGACCAATAGCGAAATTCTGCATGACCTGCTGAGGTGTCGGAACATCAATGCTGTCGATGACCTCCTGAATGACTCAGCTCAGCAAAGGCTTTGATGTTATTGCTGTAAACCTATTCATTAACATAGCTCCACAAAAAGGAGTCGCATGAGATCAGATATGGAGAATATGGTGGCCAATCGAGGCCCATGCCAGTGACCTCTGGGTACCCCAGAACTAGAATGTGGTACCCAGAGTGCTCCTCCAGAACATCAAACACTCTCCTGCTTCGATGGGGCCGAACTCCGACCTGCATGAACCACATATTGTCGGAAACAGGGTCACTTCGGATAATGGGGATGAAATCATCTTCCGAACCCTTCACGTGCCGTTCAGTAGTTATCGTGCCATCAAGGAATATCGCACGGATTATCCGTGACTGGATATTGCACACCACACAGTCACCAGTTGAGGGTGAAGAGACTTCTCGATCGCGAAATAGGAGCTCTCAGACCCCCAAATGTGCCAGTTTTGCTTATTGACGAAATCGTCCAAATGAAAGGGGCTTCGTCGCTAACCCAAACCATACAGCGTATACTAATGCCCATCTTGCCCCGCGGCCAAGGGTGAAGTTTGAACGTCCTAACGCAAACCGTTCAGAAGGTATGACGATTTTGTTTCATGTAGATAAATAATTCTCACTCTGTATGTTTTCTCTGTTATGGGGATTTATTCACATACATGGAAATAAAGATGTTTGTTATCAATACATGATTACAATCATTATTTAAATATGATAATCTGACTTCTGTCCTTGCATGTGACATAGTTTTATGCCTAGTAATAATATTAAATGAAATATTGAACTTGACACCAATTCTAGGAAGAGAATACTTAGTGTCTGCTATGGACGTATTTCGCGTAGATGATCTAGCAAACTGAAGTAAGGTTTAACACCCAAAGAGTTATAAAATACGTAATCCATGTATACTTCATTCACTGATTAGCAACGACTGTTTCGAACCGTTACTGGTCACTTATTTCCATTTTTCACTCATAAAAATGAGTGTATATTTTCCTACTCGGTGTTATCAGTCTTACACTGTACGAACAATTCTTACAGAAAGTTAATCACGATGGAGTAAAAGTAGTTTTAGTGTGTGCGTGTGGGAATAAGTATAACACACATGTGACGGTGATCTCAGATCTAATGCTGAGTATCGCACCGTAGCCCTTGACACTGTTCAGAATGAACAGGTTTCTTAAGTTCTTCCATTCATGCTGAAATAGATTTTATCTGGGAGAGAATGTTCGCGTCCGTGACATCCTTAAGTCACTCGCGTCCTCTAGATGTTACTAAATAAGTCACTTGAAGGTGAATATCTAAAACCAAGAAGCAGAAGCAGCCAGATAATTTCAAAGATCTCCTGGCTACAATGGACTTGCCACAAGACACGGTTCTTCTCAGGACCCTCCAACTATAAACTTTGGTCCTGCTATCGACATCTGTCAATCAAGTCATAAAGAAGAT
This sequence comes from Schistocerca americana, assembly GCF_021461395.2. NCBI lineage: Eukaryota > Metazoa > Arthropoda > Insecta > Orthoptera > Acrididae > Schistocerca > Schistocerca americana. Next base: position 45,105,938 of record NC_060120.1, read on the forward strand.
TTTCTCAAAATATCACATCGGTGTTGTTGTAGTTCAGGAAATGAATCCTGGAAATGAGAAAGTAAATCAGAGGATGAGTTCCTGGCTATGAATTACTAGAAGCAAGGTACCATCGTGGTTATGGAGTGAAACATACGTACAATAGTCAGTCAAGAATGCACATCTATGCTTTGTATCTGACCTCAATGACATCCACCAGATTACAGTAAAAACTAGAGAACTAACAGTAATTGGTAGACACAAACCTCCATATTCAACATTTTGATTTGCAGCTCCTTGTGTTGGCCGTGTTTGCAGTTAAAATTGTTGGATGTGAGGTCCGCCACTTATGCAAAACACCGTTTCTTCTCAGTACCAAAACATGTTTCGGCACCACCACTGTGCCATCATCAGTGGGTTTTCGTTTTTATTTATTCTGTAATATGAACATTTTTCTTAAATGATTATAAAATTATGTGCCCCTTTAGTTCAAACAACAGATTGTTTGTTTTTGTAAATACCTTTACATTTGGTGTGAATGAATTTTCTGTATCACTTGTGTGTTAATTACTACACCTAGCTTGTCATCTGCAACCAAACGATGTTGATGAGAAATTTTTTTGCTGGGAGTTAACCTATCTTCTAGCAGGTAATTTAGTTTGTCGAGATGTTTTTACGCCTATATTCGTTTTTACTTACGCTTTCGTTTGACAAGCACTTCCATTCTCCGCATCATGCTGAGGTGGTGTGATGCACACGTACCTATAACGAGGATTGTCCACAAATTACGTAGTAAAACACTTTTCACTTCACCAAAACATTGGGTTTGTTGTTTGTTGTGTGTCGCAGCCCAGTCAGTGTCCATTTGTTCACCAGAGAGTTCGGTGCCAAATGTGAATTTTGTTTGCATTTTATTTTTGTGTGTTCGTGTGTGCGTGCGTATGTGTGTGTGTGTGTGTGTGTGTGTGTGTGTGTGTGTTTTCTGTGCGCTTCTTAGCTGTGTGTGTTGTTTTATATGTGGTATTCTTTTTGTGTGTAAATGGTGCGTCTTTGCAGATTTTAGTGTATCTGTTTTCCCTATGTGTGTGTGTGTGTGTGTGTGTGTGTGTGTGTGTGTGTATGTGGAGACGACATTATCTGTTTGTGTTGTTTTTATTTGTAAAGTTCCTTTAATTTGTTAAATAGTGTGCCCTTGCAGAGTGTAGTGTATTCGTTTAAGACCTGTTTTTCTACTGCTATTGCCTTCTGTATATGTTTGTCCTATGAACACTGATTGGCAAGTGTTGCATGTGAGTTCATATATTCCTGATCTGTTAAATTTCTCCATGGGTGTTTCTTGTGTTCTGATCTTTTTCTGTGTTGTGTTCTCCGTCCTGTGCCCTATTTGGAGTCCCTGTTTCTTTAATATGTTGCCTATTCTGTGAACAATCTTGTTATTGTAGGTGAGTATGTACCATTTCGTTTTGTGTGTGTGTTGTTGCTCTGCTGTGCGTTGTGTGTGGTTATTGTTTGTGTTTTGTTTTGTTCTGTGCTGGGTGAGGATTTGTGTGTGTGAGGTATGTTCACTTTGGACTGTCTGCATATTTTTTGATTTAACTTGTCTAGCATATGGGTAGTATAACCATTTTCTACTGCTATTTGTTTTATTGTGTTTAGGAAGGAGAAAGGAATATACGTATGAGTAGCTTGGAGACAGGAGTATAATGCCGATCTATGGTTTGTAATAACTAATGAAAATAATTTACTTCTCCAAAGTTCACGGTTAGTATTACTTCCCACTCGGCCAACACCGGTGAATCTTGATTGAAACAGGGGCAACCATCCCCACATGTATCATCCTTTCCACAACCTAGAAGAAACTTTCTAAAAGGAAAGTGGGACGTATTTCCTGAAAATCTTGGCATATGGCTTGGTTCGGTTCCCCCAAAAGCAAAAATCTTTAGAGGCTTGTTGGAGTTATGGTAAGTGCAGCGAAGAAGGCGATCGCTAGGGGCTACCGTAAGCAATGTACAGGGCTATTACAAATGATTGAAGCGATTTCATAAATTCACTGTAGCTCCATTCATTGACATATGGTCACGACACACTACAGATACGTAGAAAAACTCATAAAGTTTTGTTCGGCTGAAGCCGTACTTCAGGTTTCTGCCGCCAGAGCGCTCGAGAGCGCAGTGAGACAAAATGGCGACAGGAGCCGAGAAAGCGTATGTCGTGCTTGAAATGCACTCACATCAGTCAGTCATAACAGTGCAACGACATATCAGGACGAAGTTCAACAAAGATCCACCAACTGCTAACTCCATTCGGCGATGGTATGCGCAGTTTGAAGCTTCTGGATGCCTCTGTAAGGGGAAATCAACGGGTCGGCCTGCAGTGAGCGAAGAAACGGTTGAACGCGTGCGGGCAAGTTTCACGCGTAGCCCGCGGAAGTCGACGAATAAAGCAAGCAGGGAGCTAAACGTACCACAGCCGACGGTTTGGAAAATCTTACGGAAAAGGCTAAAGCAGAAGCCTTACCGTTTACAATTGCTACAAGCCCTGACACCCGATGACAATGTCAAACGCTTTGAATTTTCGGCGCGTTTGCAACAGCTCATGGAAGAGGATGCGTTCAGTGCGAAACTTGTTTTCAGTGATGAAGCAACATTTTTTCTTAATGGTGAAGTGAACAGACACAATGTGCGAATCTGGGCTGTAGAGAATCCTCACGCATTCGTGCAGCAAATTCGCAATTCACCAAATGTTAATGTGTTTTGTGCAGTCTCACGGTTTAAAGTTTACGGCCCCTTTTTCTTCCGCGAAAAAAACGTTACAGGACACGTGTATCTGGACATGCTGGAAAATCGGCTCATGCCACAACTGGAGACCGACAGCGCCGACTTCATCTATCAACAGGATGGTGCTCCACCACACTACCATCGTGATGTTCGGCATTTCTTAAACAGGAGATTGGAAAACCGATGGATTGGTCGTGGTGGAGATCATGATCAGCATTTCATGTCATGGCCTCCACGTTCTCCCGACTTAACCCCATGTGATTTCTTTCTGTGGGGTTATGTGAAAGATTCAGTGTTTAAACCTCCTCTGCCAAGAAACGTGCCGGAACTACGAGCTCACATCAACGATGCTTTCTAAGTCATTGATGGGGACATGCAGCGCCGAGTGTGGGAGGAACTTGATTATCGGTTTCATGTCTGCCGGGTCACTAAAGGGACACGTATCGAACATTTGTGAATGCCTAAAAAAACTTTTTGAGTTTTTGTGTGTGTGCAAAGCATTGTGAAAATATCTGAAATAATAAAGTTATTGTAGAGCTGTGAAATCGCTTCAGTCATTTGTAATAACCCTGTGTTCCAGATTGGAATTAAACTAGTGAGGTATGCTGAATTTATGAAAAGCTGGAACTCCGAAATAGCGGATAACCTACTTCATAGGCTCAATACAGCCCGACGTACCAGGTGGATAGAGACTGTTGAATCACTCGGTTTTCAAACGTCAAGTAAAGAGACATAGTCATTACATGAGACGTTGGATGGGAACAATAATTGCGTTACATTTACTGTCCACATGAAGAGCATCAAGGGATAAAACTCATAGAAGATACATCAGACGCTAACGAAGAATCTGAAAACTCAAGAATTTTGTGTGTATCTGAAATTTCTGCTGCTCCTAAAACTCTGAAAACATGAAAAGGCACCGGAAAATGATCGAATCCACCAAGATTTTATTCTGCATAATTGGAATTATGCAAAATTATGTCTGGCGGATTTCTTCTTATGATATTTGATTCTATACCACAAAGAATGAAGACATCATAAGGCATAGCAATGCCAATGTCCGGCAAGGCATACCGGCCCTACATACCGACAACTCCATGACAGACGTTTAGCTAAGATTGAGTATGAGTAGTTACAACATCAAGAACGACAAGATGAGGATATTACATTGAACATGAGGCACTTGAAACTTGTGAGCTACTGGCTTCCTAAAATTATGGCAGAAAAAAAATAGATGTGGCGTGTATACAAGAACCATACTCACTTAATAATAAGCTGATCTGCATTTCAGAAGGTAGTATGACTATAACTGGTGGGCCAGAACCTATGGCGGCCATAATTGCCTCTATCAATGTAAAAGTTACCAAAATAACCCAGCTGTGTACCAGACATACGGTAGCAGTCGAGATAAGGACAGGAAACGATACCTGGGTAATAGTCTCAATCTATGCCCAGTACTCTCATCGTATAAACCCATATGTAGAATGGATTAAAACAGCAGCAGAATATGCGAGAGGCACCAAGCTCCTGATTGCCGCCGATATACACAACTGACCATTAATATTGCTACACCAATAAGAAATGCAGATAATAAACGGTTATTCATTGGACAAATATATTATACTAGAACTGACATGTGATTACATTTTCACGCAGTTTGGGTGCATAGATCCTGAGAAATCGATACCCAGAACAACCACCTCTGGCCATAATAACGGCCTTGATACGCCTGGGCATTGAGTCAAACAGAGCTTGGATGGCATTTACAGGTACAGCTGCCCATACAGCTTCAACACGATACCACGGCTCCTCAAGAGTAGTGACTGGCGTATTGTGACGAGCCAGTTGCTCGGCCACCATTGACCAGACGTTTTCAATTGGTGAGAGATCTGGAGAATGTGCTGGCCAGGGCAGCAGCCGAACATTTTCTGTATCCAGAAAGTCCCGTACAGGACCTGCAAAATGCGGTCGTGCATTATCCTGCTGAAATGTAGGGTTTCTTGGGGATCGAATGAAGGATAGAGCCACGGGTCGTAAAATATCTGAAATGTAACGTCCACTGTTCAAAGTGCCGTCAATGCGAACAAGAGTTGACCGAGGTGTAACCAATGGCACCCCATACCATCACACAGGGTGATACGCCAGTATGGCGATGACGAATACACGCTTCCAATGTGCGCTCAGTGCGATGTCGCCAAACACGGATGCGATCATCATGATGCTGTAAACAGGACCTGGATTCATCCGGAAAAATGACGTTTTGCCATACGTGCACCCAGGTTCGTCGTTGAGTACACCATCGCAGGCGCTCACGTCTGTGATGCAGCGTCAAGGGTAACCGCAGCCATGGTCTCCGAGCTGATAGTCCATGCTGCTGAAAACGTCGTCGAACTGTTCGTGCAGATGGTTGTTGTCTTGCAACGTCCCCATCTGTTGACTCAGGGATCGAGACGTGGCTACACGATCCGTTACAGCCATGCGGATAAGATGCCTGTCATCTCGACTGCTAGTGTTACGAGGCCGTTGGGATCCAGCACGGCGTTCCATATTACCATCCTGAACCCAACGATTCCATATTCTGCTAACAGTCATTGGATCTCGACCAACGCGAGCAGCAAAGTCGCGGTACGGTAAACCGCAATCGCGATAGGCTACAATCCGATGTTTATCAAAGTCGGAAACGTGATGGTACGCATTTCTTCTCCATATACGAGGCATCAGAACAACGTTCCACCAGGCAACGCCGGTCAACTGCTGTTTGTGTATGAGAAATCGGTTGGCAACTTTCCTCACGTCAGCACGTTGTAGGTGTCGCCACCGGCGCCAATCTTGTGTGAATGCTCTGGAAAGCTAATCATTGCATATGACAGCATCTCCTTCCTGTCGGTAAAATGTCACGTCTGTAGCACGTCATCTTCGTGATATAGCAATTTTAATGGTCAGTGGTGTAAACGCGCGGTCGCAGTCGTGGCGCTGTGACACCATAGATGCTAAAGTAAGCGCCTAGAACCGCTCGGCCACACCGGCCGGCGGATACAGAAATTCCGAAGTTTAAAAACGGATTTAAATTAAGAACACTCTGGACGCAGGAACTAACAGTAATCGGAAGAGAATCAAGAAAAAAGTGAAGGTTCTATCAAAGGGCAGTATCTGCTCAAGATAGAGAAATAAAGACTGCAACAATACCTGCAAGCAAAACTAATTTGTAAAGACAAACTAATAGCAACAAGGCAGCAGCACTGGGATAATTACGTAAGGACACAACTGGCAGACAGCACCTGGGGAATGCCATATAAACTACTAAGTAAAAGAATAAAATCTCCAATGGTGTTATCCAAGTTGAGAAGAGAGAACGGAGCCATGACACAAGGATGGCGGAGCACGGCAGAATACCTGCTATCCGGACGACTACCAAACACCAGACGATCAAGGATAAGCAGAAACAGAAATAAATCTCGACCCTGAGTATACATCTGAGAGGGAGACAAGGCCATTCACTAATAAAGAAGTATTAAATACAATTCTACAACAGCCGGCCGGAGTGGCCGTGCGGTTCTAGGCGCTACAGTCTGGAGCCGGGCGACCGCTACAGTCGCAGGTTCGAATTCTGCCTCGGGCATGGATGTGTGTGACGTCCTTAGGTTAGTTAGGTTTAATTAGTTCTAAGTTCTAGGCGACTGATGACCTCAGGAGCTAAGTCGCTTAGTGCTCAGAGCCATTTGAACCAATTCTAGAACAGAAAAAGGAAAAGGCGTCAGGTCCTGACGGAATCCATTCAGAGACTCTACATCAAGTTGCTCCATTGATAATGCCATTTCTGACAAATACATTAAATGAAGCGATGAATCCAGGCGAAGTGCCTGTAGCTTGGAAGACAGCTAATACTGTGAATATTAAAAAGTCCATGGATAATAACCCCTCAGAGCCAAGGTCCTAACGGCCGATATGTCTTTCGAATACTCTAGCCAAAGTTCAAGAGCGGCTACTATGTGATCGCCTACAATCACACAAAGAAATTATGGGCCTAAGTCAACATCAACTTGGATTCAGGAAGGAAAAGTCCATAGACGACGCCATAAATCGAGTGCTTCGAATACTACAGAGCATAGGAAAGAAGTATGTCATTGCCATATTCATAGATATTCAAGGGGCATTTGATAATATGTGGTGGCCTTCACTTTTTTCAAGTCTTAGAGAGCTTCAGGTTCCAGCGTCCCTATACCACAGTCTGAGAGATTACTACAGGGAGAGAGTGGCATGATGGAATGTGGGAAACCGACAAGTAATGAAGAAGATAGCAAAAGTGTGCCCACAAGGCTCGATCTTGGGACCAGTGCTCTGGATCTCACCATAGAGCCTCTACTTAACCCTATGGAGGAAGGCCGTGATATAGATGGTATAGTGGCATATGCAGACGATCTCTTAGTAGCAGTATCAGCCAACTCCTGAGTTGTAATGGAGAACAGGGCCTGTAGCACCCTCTTAAAAATGCATCAATGGTGCGAAACCAATAAACTAACCACAGCACAAAGCAAAACATTGTATATGCTGGTAAAAGGGAGTTTAAAACGAGACCCTATAGTTCGTCTTATGAACAGCAACACCGCCAGGAAGAAGATCACCAGATCCCTCGGAGTCCACCTAGATGATCGACGTAAATGCAATAACCACATAAGGATAATAACTGAGAAAGAGGTCACGGTGCTGCATAAACTAGCAAGGATAAATACTGCTCAATACAGAATGCCTTTAAAAATAATAAGAACGTATTAATATGCAGCTTATGAGTCGATATTGAGTTTCTCTGCGAGTACGTGGGCGCATAGACTCATCAACTAATATCACACCTGCACGCACAGGCCAAAGAAAAATTCTCTTACGATTATCAGGAGCTTCTAGTACTACATCAGTAGAAGCCCAGTGTGTAGTACTGGGCATTTATCCTATAGACTTAACGATCAGGTACGGAGCATCAGTGTATTGGCTAAGGCTAAGCCAGCATGAAAAGGTGTTCCTAATAGCAGGTGAACATATACGAAATAAGAAAGAATTAAAGTGTTGGAGGATAAATGCGTGGCAACGCGAGTGAGACAACATTGAAAAGGGCAGGCGAGCGTATTCCTTCTTCCCAAACACAAGGGAGCGTTTAAACATGGAGCATGCAGGCCCAAGCCGAGGCATGATTCATTTCCTCACCGACCATGGTCCTTATCCGGTGTACCTAAATCGCATGAACCTGAGGATTGCGACATCTGCGAACGTGGACAACATGACACGCCGAAGCATCTCGCGTTAAATCGTATAAGACATGCACAAGCAAGACATACCCAGTTGACGTATGATAACATCAATCAGTTACTAAGAGATCCAGAAAGATGGAAGGAACTAAATGAGACAGCCGACATCATCTCGAGATCACCACAAGCGGAATTCGGAGGAGCAGGCAACATAGGGGAGCCTGCAGGTGCCGCATCACCAGGAGAGCGGGGACTGCAGTGATGGTGCAGAATCACCAGAAGAAAGTGAAACAGAGAGTAATTCTGAAAACTAAAGATACACTCTTCAAAATAAAAAGGAAGGTCAGCGTGGGCCGTAATATTGATGTTTTATTGATAGTAGAATCGATTTTCGATCACATGGTGATCATCTTCAGTGCTGTACAAATTGAACTCAGACACTGGTATCAAGTTATCAATAACCAAAACTGAGAAGCGATTACAATAACGTACCAGTGTCTGAGTTTAATTTGTACAGCACTGAAGATGATCACCATGTGATCGAAAATCGATTCTGCTATCAATAAAACGTCAATATTACGGCCAACGCTGACCTTCCTTTTAATTTAACATATATGGTCGTAGTGCACAAAGCACTGCAGGGAGTTGCCAATCGATATACTCTTTGTTACCTGTATTATCAAATATTATCTCGCCAGTTGTATTAGTGTAAATAACTACAGTTATTTTAACCTATTGACTACTATTCATATTTTAAAATTGGTTGATGAAACTGACCATTCCAAAATTTTTACAGTATTTTGACTTGAATATTTTAATAATATCAAACAATCAGCTCTCTTCATTCATAACAAATTTTAATTAGTGTATTATGTTTTAGTATAGATCATGTGTTAACTACACTGAAATTCTTATTCTAGACATAATCAGTGCAACTAAAATCGAGGACTGGTCGAAAGGAATATTCATACTGATGTTAATCAATTTTATTAAAACGCTATTTCTGGTAATAGGGAGAGGAGAGCCACAAAAGATGGAAATTATCAATGTAATTATCAGTTAAACCGTTGTTCTAAATAATATTAGTTAGTTAATTATTTCATTACATTTAAGTATATTGTTAATAGAATTTTTTTAAATTTTTTTCTTTTTGTACGTTAATAGTATTCAACCACTATATTTGTTTCAAATAGGTATTAAAAATCTGCAAACACTCCACATAGACGCAGATGCACCGGTCCACCTCCACGCGATGGAACACGGGCAACGGCACACAGAACAGGCATGTTCTGTGTGGCGGGTAAGAGACGAGTACATGAGGCTTGAAGACCCGTCTTATCTATAAAGACGGCGGGTCAAAAAAAGACTAGCAGCAGTGAAAAAAAAAGCATCAGACCATCCCAAAATCTATCGTCCAGTCACACTATTGAGTACTATTTACAGGTTCCGTGAAAGAATTCTGTACAACAGGGTTACTCCAGAACCTTCCTATTAAGCAAGCTGGATTCCAACGAAGATCGACTGCGCTAATCAAGTCTTACCTTTAGTAGCATTTATTGAAACAGGATACCAAATGAAGCAGAAACCGTCGGTTGCTTTCGTTGGCTTGAGCGCAGCAGATGATAGGCTTGGAGGCATTTATAAATTATTAAAACTTGTCCCACGTAGGCGGACAACAAATATAATTGATAACATGTTAGCTGGAAGGACATTTACAGTAATGACAGGAAAAGACGCTAGAAGTCCTAAAGTATTGTATAATTCAGACTGAGATTTTCACTCTGCAGCGGAGTGCGCGCTGATATGAAACTTCCTGGCAGATTAAAACTATGTGCCGGACGGAGACTCGAAATGGGGACCTTTGCCTTTCGTGGGCAAGTGCTCTACCAACTGAGCTACCCAAGCACGACTCACGCCCCGTCCTCATAGCTTTACTTCTGCCAGTACCTCGTCTCCTACCTTCCAACCTCCACAAAGCTGGGCGTAAGACGCACTTGGGTGGCTCAGTTGGTAGAGCACAAGCCCGCGAAAAGCAAAGGTCCCGAGTTCGAGTCTCCGTCCTGCACACAGTTTTAATCTGCCAGGAAGTTTCCTATTGTATAACGGCTTACCACAGGGTTCCGTCCTTGGTTCTCTATTGTTTAATTTGCATGTATCTGGTATTTCTCCAACAGAGTCGAGATAGTTTGACTAAGCCGACGGCTGGACAACAGATACCCATCTGAAAACCTTGCAAACAATTGAATAAATCCTAGCTTCTGATTTAGACATGTTAAGCCGTAAATATAGGTTACAACAAAGCTTAAATAGAACAGAAGCTTCATGTTTTCATCTGCCCAATAGGTTGGCACACAGGGCACTCGATGTCTGTTTTGAGAGAGAAAAACATCACAACATGCAACCAAAAATGTTAGATAAGGTACTTTCTTTTAAGAAGCACTTGACGGGAACATTGCTAAGCTCAAAAGTAGAAACAACATTCTCCGTTAACTCTGTGGCAGTAGTTGGGGATCGATATCAGTCACTCTTCGGCTATCAGCTCTCGGATTGGCAGCAGAGTACTGTGCGCCTGTCTGGCTTAATAGTCATCACGTAAAAAGATAGACGTACAGTTTTAGGAGGTGACACGCATTGTTAGTGGGTCAATATTATCCACTCCCAAATACTGCGTACCTCTGGTGAGCCACATTCTGCCTCCTGATATCAGACGGAATACTGCGCTACTGCGTCAATACCAGAAGATTGCTGATAACACCGATCTTCCAGTACTGAACGATGTACTCTTTGCAAAGCAGAACAGTCTAAGATCAAGGCCTTCCACTTTTATCACAGCAAGGAATCTCACAGAAACTGGATTCAACATCATCGACGAATGAAGACGTTGCTAGCATCAAAACTATCCTCAACAATGCCTGAAACTGTCCTGTATCCGGAAGAAACCCCCCCGGGTTTGACGAGCCTCGGGCAATTTGGACTACCCTGTATCGCATTCGAACGGGCCAAGGCAGATGTGCAGACACTCTCAACGAGCGGGGAAAATCTTTGTCACCATCGCGAAATGCCAGAAAGTTACTCGTGTTGTATCAACACGTCCCGCAGCGAAGAGTGATGTGATAAAATACATAAAGGACCTTGATATCCGTATACAGCTCTTGTCATTTTATTCAGGAGAGCTTGTTTTTAAATGTTGGCATGTACTTACGTGACCTTAGTATAAGTGTTGACATATGAAATATAAATAACTTGTTTCTACGATGTTTTCTTAAATCCGTGAAGGTGATTGTCGGTAAAATGAAAGTGCTCCTGTCTTCGCCAACGTATTTTATAGCCGCCTCCCGTTCCGCTCTAGTTATATCCTATTACTTCTCCGGGAGTAAAAATTTGAATCCACATCCGCTCTTCCATTATCCTGAACGTGTCATTCATTGAAACGGTCAGACTACATTAAAATATGTCTTGGACAGTTATTCATTTGCAGATGTATATCATATTCGTAGAATGATGCCTTTGCAGATAACCAAGGTCTGGAAGCTTCAAAACAAGCAACTGGTTAACTTAATCACTGACGGCTACTATGACTGTCACACAATGATAATCGCCTTTTTATGCTTCGATCTGTTGTAGAATCTTAGAACACGTTTTTTGCTCGCGTATCATGTCATTTCTGGAAACCCAGAATCTACTCTGTAGGAATCAACATGGATTCCGGAAATAGCGATAGTGTGAGACCCAACTCGCTTTATTTGTTCATGAGACCCAGAAAATATTAGATACAAGCTCCCAGGTAGATGACATTTCCCTTGACTTCCGGAAGGCTTTCGTTACGGTTCCGCTCTGTCGCCTGATAAACAAAGTAAGAGCCTACGGAATATCAGACAAGCTGTGTGGCTGGATTGAAGAGTTTTTAGCAAACAGAACACAGCATGTTGTTCTCAATGGAGAGACGTCTACAGACGTTAAAGTAACATCTGGCGTGCCGCAGGGGAGTGTTATGGGACCATTGCTTTTCACAATATATATAAATGACCTAGTAGATATTTCCATGCGGCTTTTCGCGGATGATGCTATACTATACAGAGAAGTTGCAGCATTAGAAAATTGCAGCGAAATGCAGGAAGATCTGCAGCGGATAGGCACTTGGTGCAGGGAGTGGCAACTTACTCTTAACATAGACAAATGTAATGTACTGCGAATACATAGAAAGAAGGGTCCTTTATTGTATGATTATATGATAGCGGAACAAACACAGGTAGCAGTTGGTGCATTGAGTGGCAACTTACTCTTAACATAGACAAATGTAATGTATTGCGAATACATAGAAAGAAGGGTCCTTTATTGTATGATTATATGATAGCGGAACAAACACAGGTAGCAGTTACTTCTGTGAAATATCTGGGAGTGTGCATGCGGAACGATTTGAAGTGGAATGATCATATAAAATTAATTGTTGGTAAGGCCGGTGCCAGGTTGAGATTCATTGTGAGAGTCCTTAGAAAATGTAGTCCATCAACAAAGGAGGTGGCTTACAAAAGACTCGTTCGACCTATACTTGAGTATTACTCATCAGTGTGGGATCCGTACCAGGTCGGATTGACAGAGGAGATAGAGAAGATCCAAAGAAGAGCGGTGTGTTTCGTCACAGGGTTATTTGGTAGGCGTGATAGCGTTACGGAGATGTTTAGCAAACTCAAGTGGCAGCCTCTGCAAGAGAGGCGCTCTGCATCGCGGTGTAGCTTGCTCGCCAGGTTTCGAGAGGGTGCGTTTCTGGATGAGGTATCGAATATATTGCTCTCCCTACTTATACCTCCCGAGGAGATCACGAATGTAAAATTAGAGAGATTCGAGCGCGCACGGAGGCTTTCCGGCAGTCGTTCTTCCCGCGAACCAGACGCGAGTGGAACAGGAAAGGGAGGTAATGACAGTGGCACGTAAAGTGCCCTCCGCCACACACCGTTGCGTGGCTTGCGGATTATAAATGTAGATGTAGACAGAACATAAATTAATAATTTTATTAATTAGGTGTCATATCACTTTTAGGGCGAAGACCTGCTAATATAAAAAATGGAAACAGTCTACTGAAATTGCGTATATGCTTTGAGTTATATTTGTATTCATGTTGCATCGTAGAGAATGCTGGAAGAAACTTCGCTCATATCGGGCATGGAATTTTTCACTGAGGTATCGACAGCTTTCTGGTACGCATACGCTTTGCGCGTCAAAATGCCACTCCATCGCCCACGGAATATGCACTCAACTTCCACATCCGGAGTCAGCACTTCTCGACAGACTAGCGCACGATTACTGCCCTCTGAATTGCCTCCAGTTACGATGAGTCGTCAGTTTCGTCTGGAGGTTTTGATCGATTACATTCCACGTATTTTTTTTTGTTTTGATTTTTTTTATGAGAAGAGAGACATTTACAGCACAGAGGAAATGAAAAACGTTCTGTGATGGACTCCACCCAAAAGATTTTGTAACACTTACAGATAAAGACGATTTCGAAGCACTTGTATTGTGCAAAATCGAGGACGAATTAAGTGCATATTCTTACTCTAGGTAAGTGAGGCTCCGTAGCTGAGTGGTCAGCGAGGCATATATTGTGCGCGAGATGGGGAGAGTTGGTGGAGGGGAAGGCTGGATTCGATTCCCGGGCAGGTCGGAGATTTTATCCGCTCAGGGACTGGGTGTCGTGTTTATCTAATCATTATTTCATCATTATTGACCTGAAAGTCGCCGAAATTACATTAAATAAGGACACCTGCACTAGGCGGCCGAACAAGCCCAGATAGGGTTTTCCCACCAATAACGCCATACGATTATTTAGTTAAGGAGAAACTGATAGCGCTTGTCATATTTGTAGGAATGTTGTAGTTTCTTACAACTGACATAGTCAATACATTTCTGGACAAAAATGAATTTTATTTGTACAGGAAATAAGTGAAACTGACTACATACTGACATACAGGGAGGGTTTCATGTATCAGACATAAGGATACCTGCAGTTCTCAACGGTTACGCACAGACTAGCTATATAGGCAACTGGCGCATGACGGCTCGGTATGTCTTTTCTGAGATGGTTATGGATTAAGATGCAGTTCGATTTAATTATGCTTACTTCTTTTTACAGTAGCTGAAGACGAAGATATCCCTTTGCGACAAGAGAGGCTTGAGGGGGTTACAAACATATTTTCAAAGATTCGTCGAATTTTGGTTTATGAAGTCACAAGTCTAAGACAGTCTCCATGACTATACAGGTGTTGTTAGCGTACATCTTGTCTCTGAGAATCCTCCAAAGATAATAGTCACACGAGTTTAGACCTGCTGAACGAGAAGGCCAGTCTCTATCCTACTAGAGATCAGAAGTGACCTCCGTACAGTCGACTTAAACTCGGGAGCGTGTCCTGTGACGCCATCCGCGAACTTTCTGTGAGTTTGTGCTTGGAGACTCGATTCGCCAGTCACCGCATGATCGACGGTGGTGCCTACCATCGGGTGATCCAGTGAGCCAATGGTCGTCTGCTCAAGGTTGTGAACCCTGGCGCGGCTCGTAGCAAGCACAGGAGTGCTGGCTGGCTTGTTAGTTATCCAGATAGGCTCTGGGCGTGGTTCAGAAAACAGATGTTGTGCACGTCACCTGAGTCTGTTGTCCAACACAATTCGACTCGACTCGCTCAGACAGGACGGCGAGTAAACGAGTTCGTCACTGTAACCGATTTCTTTATAGAAAAAACTTGATTCTCCGAAAAATAATACATTATTTGTGCACATTATTGGTGTAACTTCTTTCGCAAATGTTGTTCAAATTGAAACACTTCGTTTCTTTTTCAGTGAATTAAAACTTACATTTATGGTTTCCCGGGAATTGTGAAAAGAATTGCTCTAATAATATGGACAAAGAGAAGTAATACGGTCAGGATAATCAGGTCTTTTGCAATAAAAACAGATATTTCATTAAAGATTTTAGAATAACTGCCTTTCTGACCCTTTGACATCCTAATCGGAGATGTATTTCTCGATATAATACCGTTTCTCATTTTTCCGCTGTTTGTAATCCATTTTGATTTTTGGTCAGTTACAGCGCCATATACCATCCAATGAAAATATACTAAGCCGAAAGTTACATATATTTGAAGTTTGGGTAAGGAGTGGAGATTTTATGTTACTGGATGCCCCTTCCGCGACGAACAAGTTTATTAAAATCTTTCTTTAATTTTATTTTTTTCAGTTATACATACACAGTTTATATGTGTGCTATACAAAGCGTACGAGGTATATATTGCTGTAAATTTATTTTAATATTCAGTACCTATTCTGGGATCATCTAAAAGCACGATACTACAAGAAAACATGACACAAGGATTAAGCGAATTCTCGTAATGGCGATTAATTATTAAAATAAATTTACAACAGTGTTCCACGAAGTTACAGAAATGAATGATAAGCTGGACAGCTCCCCCCGATTTCGTCCGACAAAGCAGTTATATTTTCTGACGTTGGAGGTGGAATGAATAGGAATACAGCCACTGTTTTCGCTGGATGAAATTTGAATATTTTTCGTCTGAAGCACAGAACTTGTTTCACACATCACCTTTCCTCTCATGAAGCAAATTTGCAATTGTGTACAAGGCTTTACTTAATTTTTGTCTTACACCCTCGACAGACTCCCAGAATACAGCTTTTTGAAATGTCATCTGATCCCGATAATCGCCCATTTCTCCTCTTTAGACCAGCAACCTCGTGTACTTAATTTCCGTACTAAGTCACGATTTAAGATATTGCAGTGCTTGTGTTTTTCCGATTTACGGTGCAATGCTCCTTCGGATATCCAATTAAGTCCGAAGGAAGAGGCACTGCGGTGACTACAGCTGCTAAGAAATACATGAATTGTAGTCGGAGTTGTGAATATGGGCGACCATCAGGTGTATAGTGGAAGGACGACAATGAAAATTTTTGCCGGACCGTGACCTGAACCCGGATGTCCCTCTTATTTCGAGCGGTCATCTTGCAATTAGGCTCCCCGCGCACGACTTACAGCCAGATCCAAACTTCTGTATGTCTTGAACCAAGTATCTAAACCTCCGTTCTCACAGACATTATGTATATTCGCGCACAGGTGAGAGATTGTATTTGAAAGATGCGCGCCCGGTGTCGGCGAATAAATACGATATTGCGGTGCCTGCGTTATTCCGATATACGATGCAGTGTTCCTACGGACATGCAAGCAAGTCTGATGCTACGGCAGTCATAAATGTATGACAGCCAACTTGCTTTAAGCCGTGCACACCATCTGTTTTCTGATAGCTAACAGGCCAACCAGCATTCCTGTGCATGCAACGAACTACGCCAGGGTTCACAACCTTGAGCAGGTGACCATTGGTTCACTGGATCACCCGATGGTGGGTGCCACCGTTGATGGTACAGTCAGCAGAAAGAAACGGCGGTGTGGACGCAGTCTATGGTAGCTGCAGGCTCCATGTCGGTGGAGGAGGAGAATTCAAGTCTTCACTCCCCAGCAAAAGGCAGGCGGCTTCGTTTTGGAAGTGTCACATTCACACTGCCCATAGCGCCTCCAAAGACTCTCACTGCACAGGTGCTCTTACGAGTTCGAATGTATCGCAACAGTGGCGACTTTGGGTCGGCACAGAGATGTTATTCGAAAGCTCCCCGTTACTTCTGAGGGTATCTACGACTTGTGGCTTCAACGGCATGATCTTTTACAAAAATGATGTCAGTGTCCTAACGGATTAACAAACAAACCACGTTGATCGGTTTAATGTTATCAAAACGTAATTAGAAATATAGCACAACTGATGGAATAATCTTAGTTTTTTCGTAAGTTACACGTGTTGCTGGACGCGATCTGATATTTGGTGACAAATAAGAACTTAGCAGCTGAGATCGCATGTTTAAATATTACTATTTCTTCAATGACCGGTTTCGACAGAGTCTCGCAGTCATCTTCTGATCTCCCAGGTATACGGGTAATATTACTGTTTATACGTAAATGAAATGTGGTCTCGTTTCGAGTGTGTGATTGGTGCACAGTATTTCCAGAGGATCGGAAGATGACAGCTAATCTCCGTTGCAACTGGTCACTAAAAATATTTGAAACACGCGATCTTGTCTGCAAGAAGTCTTATTTATCACTATATTAGTTGTGTATTGAATAAAAAGATTTTTGAACAAGATAAGTTTCGTTTCTTACTATCTTAGAATCAAAACGGATTTTGGCACGTTCCTCTTTACGCAAAGGAGCAATAAATAGAAAAAAAGCGTAATACTGCTGATCCCATTCAGCGTTCTCTTTCTGTGTATATTTCTATTCATACTGAGGGCATTAATAGAAAAATAAAACATTAATTTATTTTTTGTTGTAAAATCATTAGCTAGGTCCCAAACCTAGTTGTAATTTAAAGGTAGCCACATACCCATAGTCTATGTAAATACAATTTTCAATTTTCTTTTTAAAACTCTATTCATCCCATTTTACGTTACTATTCATATGTATAATAAGAGACCTATTTCCAAGCAGCAATATAGTTCCACTGACAGAGTGAATGAAGGGCCAAAATGGCTATTCGAAGGCGAGTTTAGCGGGCTGGAACCTATTTTGAAGCCACAAGGCAAAGGGATACAAACTGACGTAGAATAACTCTTGGAAAGGAAGACAACCTTACGTCTAGAAATAGTGTGTCTGTTTCATTTTATTTCCGCCGAATTGTTTGACCTGAAAAGATCACCTTTGTTAGGATTAAATACTTAATAGGTTATTAAACGTAGGAAAACACCGTAATGAATGCAATGTAACCGTAAGTAAGACCCAAGAAAGCATTGTTTAAAAGCTTTGTTGACCAGCGCTCAAGCACGAGGAAGGAGTAAGACGTTGAAGATCAACAAAGAGAGTCGAATTTTTCACGGCATTCCTCTCCACTGTACTCGAAGTGTTGGAGGTGTTCATGAAATCTTCACTTGCGACAGAACTGTCTTCCCTCCAGTCCACTTGTGACCAATGTTGACGATACTTCAAAAGTGCAGAAATGCAGCCTTATTTCTGTCGAGGAACAGGTGATGCTTCATCTTGCGCAGAAATGAAGTTTTTATTTCTTTTGTTCTGTTGCAGATCAAAATGCTGATTTCCCTTAAGTAACTGTTCAGTGAGCAGCCGACTTGCGACAGTGACTTACGCAATGCCAAAGTGGCGGTGTCATTCCTGTTGTCTTTGCCTGTACCCTGCCCCTAGTTTTCTCCGAGATGCCGTGCTGTCTACGTTGTCGCACTTCCAGGCGTCAATGCAGTACCGCCTACTCCACCTTACTGCAGGTACCCATGTCATCATGGATAAAATTAGCGCCCACACTTGGCAGAGAGCAGCCCACTCTAAAGTAAATGCGAGGGAATATATAAGTCACTTGTGCTGCACCAGAGGCCGCAGGAGGGGGATTGGAACGCTAGGTATTTGCGACTGAGATTTTTTTCGGCTGAAAATCTATTTTTCAAATTTTTATTACGTTTCTCTTTTTTAATATTTCCTCTACAGTTCCCAATCTCTAACGCCCGATGTCCCTTGAGTGAGCCGGGTGCCGTAAGTGAGGACATATACCGGCTGGACCAGAATGTCGTCTGTGACAACGTCTCGCGCACAATCGACTGCAGGAAGAGGAAGATACAAGAAAAGCGGAACACTCTTATTTAGCTACAGAGATGTAAATGAGCAACCATGTCTCACTCCAAGTGACAACAGCACTGTCTGACGACGTGTAAAACCACAAGCACAATTGGAAAGAGACCAGATTTCACCATCAGGTAATGATGTAGTTAGAACCACTCCACACAGGCAGTTAGTAGCGGAAGTTACCAGACATTAGAAGACAGTAGCGGGTGTTCTGACAATTCCAAAGCTACTTAAGGTAGAGTGTTCGAAGGTAGTTAACGATAACTAGCTCGGCATTACTCATAAATATGCCAGTAGGCGTTATGATAAACAATGATCGACCCTCACGTTAGCCGGCCGAGGTGGACAAGCGGTTCTAGGTGCTACAGACTGGAACCGCGCGACCACTACGGTCACACGTTCGAATCCTTCATCGGGCATGGATGTCTGTAATGTCCTTAGGTTAGTTAGGTTTAAGTAGTTATAAGTTCTAGGTGACTGATGACCTCAGAAGTAAAGTCCCATAGTGCTCAGAGCCATTCGAACAATCTGATTTCTGTATCTGTTATTACTCCCATCTATGGGTATTACCGTTCAAATCAGTACTTTCATGTGGTTCATTTTGCACACGAGACCTGATATACAGAAGTGCCAAACTGCGTAATTTCTAAGTATATAAATATTTCAGTGTATATACCCGTGTCATATAATACTTACGCGACCGCCATTTCCCCAATTTCCAGTTTTTTTCTACATCTATATCTACATTTATACTCTACAAGCCACCCAACGGTGTGTGGCAGAGGGCACTTTACGTGCGATTGTCATTATCTCCCTTTCCTGTTCCAGTCGCGTGTGGTTCAAATGGCTCTGAGCACTATGGGACTTAACTGCTGTGGTCATCAGTCCCCTAGAAATTAGAACTACTTAAACCTAACTAACCGAAGGACATCACACACATCCATGCCCGAGGCAGGAGTCGAACCTGCGACCGTAGCGGTCGCGCGGTTCCAGACTGTAGCGCCTAGAACCGCTCGACCACTTCGGAATCAGGATGGATACGCCAGATAACAGAATTGTCTTCAAAGAAGCAACACAAAAGGCAGTATTGCAGGGAAGGAACAGTTCCGAAAAAAAATGTCGACCTAGGAAGAACGGAAACAACAGTCTCGAACGATGACGGAAGTCAGGGAGTAACGACAAGTAAACAGCTAGAAGCAAAATCAAAGGTGATTTATAGTATCCTCCAAAAGTGTTATTCGAACAGACAAATAAATAAATATGAAAGCCATTTGGTAGACACTGTTCATTCTTCAGTTACAAAGCTGTATGCCAAATAAAGTTCTATATTCTTTTGAAACCAGTTTTATAATGTGTGGGCAACTAAGCCATACATCGTCGGCGTGCACAACTTGTATTGGTGCGTTGTAACGAAAGGTCTTTTTTCACAGAACACACGCTATTCGCAAATGAACGGAGGTTTTTAATCTTTCCAATTTTCCCTCTTCATCAAAATGAAAATTTGTGTGAGTTTCCAACTGCTTCTGTTTAAGAATATATTTAATTTATAACAGGTTTTTGATAGTACTTCTACTTCCTTATCTGTCACTTACTGATGTTGGTGTTAAGTAGAGTAGTAACGTAAAATAAATATGCATATACAATATACAGTGTTGACAACATTTTCGTGATTGCACACATTTTCCTCTTCCAACAGAATACTTTTGCTAGGTACAAGACCATGTTGAACCTCGGCTCACTTTCTCACAGTAGGAAAACCCTTACTTTTCGCTAGCAAATTTTGTAATTTCAGTGCAAGACTGCAGCACCAAAAAACGAATGCCAACACTTAGAAACGGTATAAGAATTTATGTTAAACTTCTATACATGCCTGGATAGAGACGAAAGTCTGAAAAAGATACAGCCCTTCTTCCTGTGTATGGTATATCACCCTTCCCATAGGGGTTACTTATTTTGTGAAGATTTACAACACCTTTTAAGACTTGATATCGCAGAACACATTTTACACGGTGAAGAGCCCTGTTAAAAGCTTCGCTTTTTCTTAAGACTTCCCTGCAATTTAAACGCTGACATCAGACCTGCCTCTCTGGTGCCTTTACCTTTGCGACAGTCCTCTCAGATATCTTTTCTGTTCTTTTGTTTTTTATACTGGTTAGTATCTTTGATGCATGAGCTATCAAAATAACTTTTCGGCGGTTCTCATATTCATCAATACTTCCTATCAATGGAATTATGTAGACTATATTCGTTCGAGAATGCGATGGTTCAGTACATCTCCAGACTGATAGATTATACACACTAATAATTGTCAGTTATCTGGAAGTAATTTAGACAGTTTCTGTACCCCTCAATCTGTTCTTCGGTTAATCAGTTCATTTTTATTTCCTTACATTTTCATTATCCATTTCTATTCTGCTGACTTTCCAGTACAATCGATATTATTTATGAGTGACTTGCATTGATTTACTTTCCTTTTTACCCTGAAAATTTCAGTATTCACTACTTCCAGCGACCTATTAAAGTATTTCTTCGATTTACCGCAATATCTTTACAATAGCCCTTCTTACACCCATATTCGTATGTCCTCCTTAAGTGATTAAACTTTTCAGCGACGTCCATTCCTGCTGAAGTAAACTGCCTGATTACATTTGCATCTACACTCTCGAAGCCACCTTACGATGCTTGGTGAAGGGTTTTTCTGATACTACAATATTTCCCCCTCCGCCTTCCTGGTTCATTCTCGAATGGTGCTTGGTTTTAATCTTCACAATTTCTACAGGACAAAACCACAAACGGACGATAGTATTCTTTGGTACTGCAGTACAGTATTTCACACCCTGACAATTCTATTAAATTCTGTTCTATTAAAATCTGTTTACTCGTCGTCACTTCATATATTTATATCTCGATATTGGCTAGGAGTCGTTTCTCTACTGAATTTTACTACCAAGAGCAACCATACAGCGTAAGCACTATATTTCAGCCACAAGTTCTTTTAGATACAAAACATAGCTTAGATACCCTTTTAATCAATAGCCGTTTATTTTATGATCTATTTGTCGGTGTACTTCCCGTGAACTTACGTCGTTATTTTCAAAACTGATACTAAATGTTCGCTGATTTAATAGTTCTGCATATCACAATGAATTTTTAATTTTAGGAAAGTACATAGGCCCTCCTACGGTGTCACTCTTTACACTAAGCTGAAATTTTGCTGTCATTTGACCGCAAATCTGTTTTAATGTAACAATTCATTATTGGTGAGAGCAAATTCGGCATCAATAAATATAACTGTCACACAGAAGTTAGCGAATTTGGTCTCCCTCTACGACTCTCTTTCCTGCGGAACGTATTTCATTCCACCTGAAGAGAAATCCAGAAAGTGTCTACATACCACACATAAACGTAAGTTTGTCTGTTACATTTCGTTCGGCAATTCCAAATGTACATAGCATTTCTATGGTCTTGGACATAGTCCGCATTTTAATTACAGCTAAATGCACTCGGTTAACATGAGAACTTTTCCAACAACAGAAATAACCCTCAGTGGTCTTTTAAAAGTTTGTGGAAGTTCCAGAGGAATCTACCTTATCTTCATGAAAGAAAGTAGGGTCCCTCCACGCTCTCACTAGCATGCTGACCAAAACAAAAGGGCTTATCGGGGCATCGCAGGATAGGAAATTGTGATATTGTCCGTACATATGTGTGTCATCACCCATTAATACATTCCCACCGAGGAGAGACAAGACAGAAAATGGATTGAAGGGTAGCAGTTTTAAGGAAAGAGACAAAAAACGCCACAGCAAGCGCCTTGGGGAAAAATGGGTAGTAGAGCTTCTTGAGGATTTTTTTCCAGTAGCTATAGTTCATGTGTGGGTGTTACGAAATGTTAATACAGGGTGGTTACCATTGTAGTTGGGAATCAACGATATCTCCTAGTCCAGCTTCAGCGTCCGCGCACCTGTTACACACCAGAGTCGTTATTAAAGACCCCAGTTTCATTAGAAAATCGGCCGCTCGTTACGCGCAGTCCTGTGGGTTTGTTTGTATTTCGTGTATTCGGCTTCCCTGTTTTTGTTGGTTAACAGATGTATGAGCGCAAATGACGCTACCAATCTCATGTCCCGTGATTCAGCGGTTCGTCGATATTGCACAGCTTGTTTGCTTAGCTTAGACCTGCCACGTGTGGTTAATTGTCCCTAAGGACAGTTATTTTTTTGGTGGTTATGCTTTCACCTGTCGTTGTGGCCGTTGTTTCCCAGACTGAGTTTGAACGGGTTGTTGGAATGTCTTGAGTTCTTGTACAGCCGTGGTGCAAGGGTATTCAAAACATCTACGATAGCACAGAGGTGGAACTAACTACGTAAGTCGGTGGTGTGTTTCTCTTAGAGCATGGTTTGTGATAGTTTAGTTAATATTTAATAGACACAGTTCTCGCATTTACGTTTGCATCGGAAAGTAAACCGATTTTTTGACATTACAGGTTCTCAACCAGAAACCTCACCTTAGTGCTTTATTAGTTTACGTTTTAATATCTGCATGTTAATCCAATCCATTAGACACACTTCTTATGATTGCTGTGTGCCGATGCGAGGCGAGTTGATGACGCTTCGTTCTCTGTCCGTTACACAGCTTGAGGCTGCAGTGGTTGGGCATTACTGTTGTGGGCCGGCCGTGGGTATCTAACGGACGGCCATATGGCTAACGAGTCCTACGATCGGTTCTTACCGGTGGCCGGCTCAGTTACAGCTCGCACTGAGGTTGACCCCTCTCCTGTAATCGAGTGAGAGGTCGCCTCGGGGCGTGCAGGCATCGACGACTTCCTAGGGGGCCGAACGTAAGGCCTCTCTGTTAGTCTGAATACAGGTTCCAGGTGGCGTCTGTGGTTGACACTCTTCCTTAGCCAGATATATTCACTTGTCCTGTTTCAGAGGAAACCTCTCACCCTGCTAGATCCAGGCAATCACAGAGGATGGGATTATTGGTAGTCACGAGAAATGAAAGCAATGAGGAACTTAACATCAGGATTGATGGTCACGAAGTAAATGAATTTAAAAAATTCTGCTTCTTTGGCAGCGAAATAGCCATTGGCGGACAGAGCAAGGAGGACATAAACTTTTGCGAGGAACTTAGCGTCAAAATCTCCTTCCGTGATTGTATTACTTTTGAAAACAATAGGCAACCGTGTCTCTGTCAATCCATCACAAACGTAATATTCCCATGGATCGTGTTACAACATCTCTCACCAATTCGAAAGATAGATCGTTAGAGTCATTTCAATCGTGTATTTGTGTCTATAGCTGAGCATATGTGTGATTATTTATAAACAGAAGTATGCAACGTTTTGTGGTCGACAGAGAAGTTTAATTTATACGCTGTGAATTTGTTTATTTTCCAGGCAGGTGATTTTGGAATATTTTAAGGAATGTATGAAAACACTAACACGTTCAGAAGGCAGACAATGACTGATGTTGAGACTGCTTGGCAAATTTTCCATCGATATAGCAGTAGGACAAGCAGAGAGCACATGTGTATTATCTAGCTGGTGCCTGAAGTGTAGGTGACAAAAGCGTGTGTGTTGTGTAGAGTTTGTTGTTGGTAATGGTGAAAGGAGGGAGAAAGAGAAAAACCGTGCCAGAACATAGACTGTTTGCCTTTAATAGCACCATTCAAAGCTAGTATCCTACGAATGCTTAACCATCAACATCTCCGACTATATTAAGCAAGCGGCATTAGGGTGGAGGGTGGAGAGAACAGCTGCTACTGTTCCCAGAATCAAATTTTCACTCTGCAGCGGAGTGTGCGCTGAAATGAAACTTACTGGCAGATTAAACCTTGTGCCGGACATAGACTCGAACTCAGTACCTTTGCCTCGGGATCCAAGTTCTAGTCTCGGTCTGGCACCCAGTTTTAATGTGCCAGTAATCATATCAGAGCGCACATTGCTGCATGGTGAAAATTTCATTCTGGAAACATCCCTCAGGCTGTTACTACGCCATGTCTCCGCAATATCCTGTCTTCCAAAAGTGCTAGTTCTGTAAGTTTCGCAGCAGGGCTTATGTGAAGTTTGGAAAGTAGGAGACGAGGTACTGGCGGAAGTGAAGCTGTGAGGACGGAACGTCAGTAGTGCGTGGATAGTTCAGTTGGTAGAGCACTTGCCTGCGAAAGGCTAAGGTCCCGAGTTCGAGACTGTTTTCGGCCGGTGAGCGGCGAGGACGCCTTCTTCACGTCCCGTCCGCAGAGTCGCGAGCGTGCGTAGTCTGTTTACTTCCTCGTCGCAGCTAATGCTCGCGTCCGCTGACACAGAGTCGCTATGGCTCATTCGTACAGAAAAGCTACCATCAAGATCAGCTTCCAGCCCGACTACGCGAGACCACGAGACTTTGAAATCGAACGATTCATCCGTGACGAAGTTCAAATACCACCACAGCACATCGTCAGTATCCACCTATCCATCACGAGTAGCGTCGTTTACGTCAAGATGGTCGATGGGGAGTTGTGTCACGCAGTTGTGAACAGATTTGCGAACACTCTCAAGTTCAAACACTCCGGTGGTCACATGGGGGAGGCTACCGTTGACCATGCTTGACTAGAATTACGCACACTAAGAGTCTTCGAACTCCCATTCGAAGTGCCACCGGACGTAGTTACCTTAGTAGCTTTCCGCCCGTATTGGGCGGTCATTAGCCACTTGACGGAATAATGGAACACTTTCGAGACATATAGGTCCTCAAGGGCGTCCGACAAGTTGAAATTGAATTAAAAAGACACGTGCCATCCTACTTAATCATAGATGGATGTCGAGCAATCATTCTCTACGACGAATAGCCTCGTACTTTTTCTGGTTGCGGCCAAGAGTCATGTACGCTCGATGTGTATTCAACGTCAGGTTATACAAATTCCGTTACATGACGCGGCGCCACCTCCTAAGCTCACGGCCCTCTCCCTGAATTACGCAGGGGTGACAGGATCGACCATCATGATAGACGAAAGACCACTTGGAAGGCAGGAAGCGTTAGAATGTACACCTGTCGCCAGTCCTGGATTGACCAACAACATTACGGAGTCCACAGAGATTGAAGAAAACCGCCCATCGACTCCATAAGAAGATTCGTACGAGAGAATGGAACTAGACGCTAGGGTTGTAACGACCTCTTCTTTTCTCCCTGAGGGGAATGCGTTGCGGGAATCACAAACTCTTTCGGACACAGAAATCCACGTCCGCAAACAAAGGTTATCGAGAAAACATAAAAAGCGACGTCGCACACCCTCAGACGATTGCCTCCAGCGGACGTCTTCTCCAGTTGACGACGAGACGAGAAAAATGGATGACACAGGATCGCCCTCACCTGTCACTTTGTCTGATTGCGACAAACCCGATTCCGCTCTTTAGGGCAAACAGACCACAAGCACAGCGAACGCCGTTGGTACACATCCAGAAACAACTGCAGATTCACTCTTAGTTACTCAGCCCACAAGTGTTCTATCGCGGCCACCGTTAACTTACGGACCTTGGGCAGACGACATTGAAGACGATTCTACGCCCGCTGTGGTGGATGAAGAGAGGAATCTCTCCTCTCACACCGGCCCCTCCCGAGTAGCAACAGAAGCGGCCAGCAGATCACAAGCCCTAACTTCTACGGCGACTCTGAAGGTGGTCCACCTCCCCATCCCCCACTGCAGGAGACGATCTACAGACCTATCGCTTAGCGTACGAAGTTGTCGCTACTCCAAGATATGCTCAGTGAAGCAGACGTTGACATTGTCTTTCTCCAAGAAGCCTTCGTCGCCGATTTCCCGGGTATGTGTGGTTAAAAGGCTGACAGTGGAGTCGCAGTTCACCTCCGAGAGGGCCTCGAGGCGGATGAAGTACGATATCTCTCCGACGCTAGAGGAATGGCCGTAACGGTGATAGGCGACCAGTTTGTCAGTGTGTACGCCCTTTCTGGAACGATTCGCGACCGATCGCTCTTCTTCGCAGAAGGAATTGCACTGCTTTTTCAGGGCACGCACGATGATAGTACCCAAGCACCTAAACATCAGCTGCCACGCCATTCACCGTGCATCAAGAGGACTTCCGTCTCCCGTTCTCTCTTGACAACAGTGAGCGACGCGGAGGTGTGGTTAGTAGCCTTTCCTGATCACGAGGCCTACATATATGCCGTCTCCCTTTGTCGCCAACGGATGTGGCGCAGCCGACATCCCTCGAAATTAAACCTTGCTCATCTCGCTTCTCCGGATTGCGACGCGCCATCGAAGACACGTGGAGTTCGTGCGTCCGCCACCTCCCGACGTATCCTGCATCGATCAGTTGGTGGTTAAACTGCACCAAGCCGGCCCTACGGAGAGCCTTTATTACGTATGGTCGTGAGACCGCTGCTTCGAGGTGGCAGACCCTCGATTTCTATTTCACCGCCCTTCGCGAATGTGCCTTCTTGCCAACGACATCGGAGCGACATATGACAGCACAGCGTGCGAAGACACGGATCATAGCCTACATGTACTGACACCTCAAAGGGACGATCGTCCGAGTGCGAACACATGACAGACTCGTAGCGGAACGACCTAATGTACCATGTCATTCGAGAAGGTAAACTGCGAAGACGGCCGCTGATACAGGCCATAACCACGGAGGACGGCAGTCACCACACAACACAACGCGATATTTGTGCAGCCTTCTTCGACCGTTACGCACGACTTTATACTGCTCCATGTTCCGACCCGATGACGGTGACAGGAGTCTCGCAACTGGTTTATGGCACTGTCCCACAGGATTTGCAAACTGAATTATTGAACAACATTACGGAAGACGCCATAGGTATAGGAGCGGCGAGTAAGTCTCCTGGCCCAGACGGGATTCCTGTGGAGTTTTATAGAACTTTCCAGTATTTACTGGCTCCCAAGTTGACAGACATCTGTCGGGAGCTTATGTCCCCCGCGGTGCCGCTGCCCGTGACCTTCGTAGAAGGAATAATTGTACTGGTTCATAAACGTAAAGCCACCTTTTCGTTTTCGACTGCACAAGAAGGTTGGTGAGAGAGAATGGAAATCGACGCTACGGTTGTACCGACCTCTGCTTTTCTCCATAAGGGGAATGCACTGCGGGAATCACAAACTCTTTCGGAAACAGAAACCCACGTCCGCAAACAAAGATCACCGAGAAAATGTAAAGAGCGACGTCGAACACCCTCAGACAATTGCCTCTAGCGGATGTCATCTCCAGTTGACGACCGGATGGCCGACGAGTACGTGATAACAGCCCACTAACACCCGTCAACTGCGACCTGTTGATATTCACCAGACTATTAGCAAAGCGTATACGACCGTCCCTGCCTCATGTCATCTCACCAGATCAGGCTTCCCTAGGGGGTACCAATCACATCCACACAGCAGTGTATCGATACCGTGACATACGAGGTGCATTCAAGTTCTAAGGTCTCCGATTTTTTTTCTCCGGACTGGAAAGAGATAGAAACATGCGCATTGTTTTAAAATGAGGCCGCATTCAATGTCAATACGTCCCAGAGATGGCAGCACCGTACGGCAGATGGAATTTTACCGCCAGCGTCGAGAATGAGAACTGTTTTAAATACTTAAAATGGCGACGTTTTCCTTACTTGAACAGCGTGCAATCATTCGTTTTCTGAATTTGCGTGGTGTGAAACCAATTGATATTCGTCGACAGTTGAAGGAGACATGTGGTGATGGAGTTATGGATGTGTCTAAAGTGCGTTCGTGGGTGCGACAGTTTAATGAAGGCAGAACATTGTGTGACAACAAACCGAAACAAACCGGTCTGACGACTTGATCGAGAAAGTGCGGAGAATTGTTTTGGGGGATCGTCGAATGACTGTTGAACAGATCGCCTCCAGAGTTGGCATTTCTGTGGGTTCTGTGCACACAATCCTGCATGACGACCTGAAAATGCGAATAGTGTCATCCAGGTGGGTGCCACGAATGCTATAGGACGACCACATGGCTGCCCGTGTGGCATGTTGCCAAGCAATGTTGACGGGCAACGACAGCATGAATGGGACTTTCTTTTCGTCGGTTGTGACAATGGTTGAGACGTGGATGCCATTTTTCAATGCAGAAACAAAGCGCCAGTCAGCTCAATGGAAGCACACAGATTCACCGCCACCAAAAAAATTCGGGTAACCGCCAGTGCTGAAACAATGATGGTGTCCATGTTCTGGGACAGCGAGGGCGTAATCCTTACCCATTGCGTTCCAAAGGGCACTACGGCAACAGGTGCATCCTACGAAAATGTTTTGAAGAACAAATTCCTTCCTGCACTGCAACAAAAACGTCCGGGAAGGGCTGCGCGTGTGCTGTTTCACCAAGACAACGCACCCACACATCGATTTAACGTTACGCAACAGTTTCTTCGTGCTAACAACTTTGAAGTGATTCCTCATACTCCCTACTCACCTAACCTGGCTCCTAGTGACTTTTGGCTTTTTCCAACAATGAAAGACACTCTCCGTGGCCGCACATTCACCAGCCGTGCTGCTATTGACTCAGCGATTTTCCAGTGGCCAAAACAGACTCCTAAAGAAGCCTTCGCCGCTGCCATTGAATCATGGCGTCAGCGTTGTAAAAAATGTATACGTCTGCAGGGCGATTACGTCGAGAAGTAACGCCAGTTTCATCGATTTCGGGTGAGTAGTTAATTAGAAAAAAATCGGAGGCCTTAGAACTGGAATGCATCTCGTACTAGCCATAGCGACCTACCGCCGCATCACTAGAGTTTAGCCAAGCTTTTGATCGAGTGAATCACGCGTACCTAACGTCCGTTCTCCAACACATGCAATACCCACAGCAATTCACAGACGTCGTGATGCGCTTCCTCCGAGGGTCGACTTCCAATGTGCCCGTTAACGGACGTCTAACGCAGTCTCTCCCGACTTTCCGATAGGTGCAAATAGGCTGCCCTTTTTGGACCTTACTCTACGTTCTGACACTTTAACCGCTCCTCTGTGGCTTCCGTCAACGCCTCACTGAACCAAATAGGTCGCCGTGGCAACAGGAAACGGGTTGATCCCAGCGTGTGTCGATCCCCTACAGCTTAGTGGCACTGTCAGATGTCTCGGCATAGTGTTTCACGATGACATAACGGCGCACCTCCGCTTATTACAACAAATTCGGGTCCAAATCTTCAACCTTCGTCTGCGGACCTTCGACATTTTTCAAAACACACAATTCGTCAATGTATACCTCGCATCGCGCCTTCCACATATAGCGCGTGTCCTTCCAATACCGTTACTGATGGCTCGACGTATGTTAGTGGCATTCCGAGCCTACGTCAGTACAGACATGCTCTTCAAAGTCAGATATGAGTCGCTGACCCTTCCCCCAAAAAGTGGAGGTCTTGGCCTAGTCCATGTCCACGACAGAGCTGTGACCCTGTTTGTCAGCTCGCACATCAAGCTGTAGCACCACCACTCGCAATGTTTGACAGGTCTACTGCTGGAGTCCTTAGCTCCGTCCTCCCTTATGCCCCCACTGACGACACAAGACATACTCCCACCCTTCTAATATTTCGGGAACTTTTACATTGAACACAGTTATGTCCGTATCGTAGTACCTTCGACGAAACAGGCGTCGGCACGGGATGTATATCATGTCCTACAGCAGAAGCGCCCGCCAAACATCGTGGACACCAAAATCCCTCAGGTTAATTTTAAGGTGGTGTGGCGGACGATACACACGGTTACACTGGATACAGACGTCCCATCCACACGGTACATCAGAGTCAACGGTAAACAGAGCACCCGGTGACGCCCCCACAAGATATTTATTTATTTATTTATCGATTGATTTATTTAACCTGGCAAGATTAAGGCCATCAGGCCCTCTCTTACATCTACGCAGGCATTCTACTTATTTTACATTCATACGTTTTATTAGGCCTGTTAAACTACATCTAGTACAAAAAGTGAAATAAACAATTAGAAAGGTACACCTGGAAAAATACATACATATAGAGTTTATATTCGTAGATCATAAGTACTGTTATAATTAGACATTATTGAAGAGACAAATTTTAGATAGGAGTGCTGGCAGCAGGGAGTATGAGGGAGACTCATGGTGAAGGGAGGAGAAGAATAGACATGATGATACATACACTCCTGGAAATTGAAATAAGAACACCGTGAATTCATTGTCCCAGGAAGGGGAAACTTTATTGACACATTCCTGGGGTCAGATACATCACATGATCACACTGACAGAACCACAGGCACATAGACACAGACAACAGAGCATGCACAATGTCGGCACTAGTACAGTGTATATCCACCTTTCACAGCAATGCACGCTGCTATTCTCCCATGGAGACGATCGTAGAGATGCTGGATGTAGTCCTGTGGAACGGCTTGCCATGCCATTTCCACCTGGCGCCTCAGTTGGACCAGCGTTCGTGCTGGACGTGCAGACCGCGTGAGACGACGCTTCATCCAGTCCCAAACATGCTCAATGGGGGACAGATCCGGAGATCTTGCTGGCCAGGTTAGTTGCCTTACACCTTCTAGAGCACGTTGGGTGGCACGGGATACATGCGGACGTGCATTGTCCTGTTGGAACAGCAAGTTCCCTTGCCGGTCTAGGAATGGTAGAACGATGGGTTCGATGACGGTTTGGATGTACCGTGCACTATTCAGTGTCCCCTCGACGATCACCAGTGGTGTACGGCCAGTGTAGGAGATCGCTCCCCACACCATGATGCCGGGTGTTGGCCCTGTGTGCCTCGGTCGTATGCAGTCCTGATTGTGGCGCTCACCTGCACGGCGCCAAACACGCATACGACCATCATTGGCACCAAGGCAGAAGCGACTCTCATCGCTGAAGACGACACGTCTCCATTCGTCCCTCCATTCATGCCTGTCGCGACACCACTGGAGGCGGGCTGCACGATGTTGGGGCGTGAGGGGAAGACGGCCTAACGGTGTGCGGGACCGTAGCCCAGCTTCATGGAGACGGTTGCGAATGGTCCTCGCCGATACCCCAGGAGCAACAGTGTCCCTAATTTGCTGGGAAGTGGCGGTGCGGTCCCCTACGGCACTGCGTAGGATCCTACGGTCTTGGCGTGCATCCGTGCGTCGCTGCTATCCGGTCCCTGGTCGACGGGGACGTGCACCTTCCGCCGACTACTGGCGACAACATCGATGTACTGTGGAGACCTCACGCCCCACGTGTTGAGCAATTCGGCGGTACGTCCACCCAGCCTCCCGCATGCCCACTATACGCCCTCGCTCAAAGTCCGTCAACTGCACATACGGTTCACGTCCACGCTGTCGCGGCATGCTACCAGTGTTAAAGACTGCGATGGAGCTCCGTATGCCACGGCAAACTGGCCGACACTGACGGCGGCGGTGCACAAATGCTGCGCAGCTAGCGCCATTCGACGGCCAACACCGTGGTTCCTGGTGTGTCCGCTGTGCCGTGCGTGTGATCATTGCTTGTACAGCCCTCTCGCATGTCCGGAGCAAGTATGGTGGGTCTGACACACCGGTGTCAATGTGTTCTTTTTTCCATTTCCAGGAGTGTAATTAAGGAAATATAAAGGAACAGAAGATTGCCTGGCTAATAGAGATAGATGAAGAGGAAGGCATCTCAGGAGCAAGATAGGAGACGCTAGCTTTGCTATTTGACAGATGAGAGGATTGGCCTGGTACATTAATTTTGTGGAGAACTTTATGAGGATGATAGTAGGAAATGCTTCAACTTCTTCTTGAAAGCAGCAGGAGATTGAATTTTGCGCAAGGTAAGGGGCAGTTTGTTCCAGAGGCGGACAGCGGCAACTGAGAAGGAGTTTGCAAAAGTTTTTGTTTTGTGAGTGGGCACAGTTAGGATACCAAATTAGAGTGACCTCTGTTTGGATTATGATGGCATGACAGGTTTTTAATCTCTGAAGCAAGGTACTGGGGTGCTTGCGTGACGAGGAGTCTGTGAAGTAGACATAGAGTGTGGTAATCACGCAATTTGTCCGGCCGCAGCCACCCTAGCTCGGAGTATGAAGCACTAACATGATTATATCGGCGAATGTTGGAGGTGTAACGCACACAGGCATTCATGGTTAGCTCTAGCCATCTTTTGTTTTCACTACTCGTGCCTTGTTGAATCACATCACAATAGTGGAGGTTCGGTAGAACGAGTGCTTGCACGAGCTGGCGTTTCAAGTCCTGTGGAAATATGTTCCGAAACTTTTTGAGAGCATAGAGACAAGCAGACGTCTTTCGGCACACTGCGACTGTATTCTCCGCCCAGTTGAGATGCTGATCCAAATTTACACACAAGTTCTTCACTATTTTCTGATATGGTATTGGAGTACCGTTGAGTAGAATAGGAGGTAGCCGTTCGCGGAAATCTGAACTTATTAATTTCTGATGGGCTATTAAGATTACTTGCGTCTTTTTTGCATATAGTTTAAGCTCCAGGCTTTTCGCCCATGTCACTACTGAAGACAGATCATCATTCATCTGAGCGATTGCAGTGTTTACTTCTTCAGGTCTGATGCTTAGGTAGAGCTGGAGGTAGTCGGCATAGAAATGATATTTACAGGAGGACAGAACCGACGAAATATCGTTGACATATAAAGAAAACAAAAGTGGTCCTAAGACTGATCCTTGTGGCACTCCCGAGGAAACATGTAAATATTGCGAAATTGCCTCTATGTGTAGACTGTGGAATACCAGACATGAACCAGCACCGTCTCACGTGAGGCGCGGCAGAAGTATGGCGCTTGGTGCAACAAATTTGTCGTATTTTCTACGGCTGACTCCGGAACACATCACACCTCGACTTCTACTATTTCCACATGAACAGTATTTACCGAGTACCAAAACCAACGCAGTCATGTGGATCCTTGGGCATGCGGTACAATACTTACTTCACGATGGAGCTAAAGATGTATTAGACTTTCGGAACTACGCACAAGAACCTTATTGCAAGATCGTATGGAACCCAAAATACGGACACTATTTTTCTAATTACTTAGGGAGTGCCCTACGCGACCCTCCAAGCAGCTGGGTCATCAACAGGTAGGAGAAGATACCCATTGACTGAGCTGACAAGAATATGTCTGATTATCGGTGGAATAACATACGACGTAAGTGAAGCTGTACCTGGATGATGAAGCGTAAGGAGAGTAGCGACACATCCCTCTGCATCGTGTTTGAGGCACTTTTTTCGTTTTCCCCATATATATTACCTCAGTGTAGGAAAGTACCGAGATATTGTTTCGTTTACTTAGAGCACGGTGCGGCGCTAGGTACATTTATTTTTGTTGTGGTATAAGCTGAATACAAATTACGTGTATATTAAAAGAAGTAAATAAAAAAATAAATAAATAAATCCCACAATTGATTCCCCATTACCATCCCTGATAGCTTGAAGGGCCCGGGGGACAATTTGGCCAGGAATCGGGTTACGACCCCTGCCCACTCTGCCCTCCCCACCATTCGAAAAAAAAAAATTGTTACCGCCCGCGCTCCTTTGATTTTTCTGATTCATTCGACAGTCCTTAGGAACAATGACTGTAGAAACTTTTCGTTGTATCGTCCCTAACTTTCCTATTAATCCAATCTCATTGGGTATCCATACTGATAGAAAATATTCCAAAATCGGTCGCACGATTGCTTAAGCTACACATTTTGTTGAGTAATTTCTCCTTCTTAAGAGTCTTTCAATCTCACTGTGGTGTCTACTACTACTGCAACTAGTTTTAGAGATAACTCCAGTTTAGATCGCTGTCGGTGTTTACTCTTGGGTATTTTACGGTTGTTACAATCTGCAGTGATTAATCGAACGATAATGGTTATCCTCTCCAGTGAATCAAATACTTTCACTTCACGCGGAGATGCTCACAGATCAAACGAGAATGCGAGTAATTAGGACCTGTTCGCCCTAGATTTGTTTCCCTTACTATCCACACACATGCGATTACATTATTTTCCTACAACCACGTCTGTCGCCAGAGCTCAAGGTTTCGTAGCGCACTCAGATACGGGGTTACATAGAAAAATTAATATTGATGTTTGCGATAAATGTCCGAAAAGTACTGGAATGCTATCAAGCCGAGTGCATTATAAATAGATACCAAAAGAAGTTACCGTTGTGTTATGGGACAATTGCTGGCAGTGCTTTGTGAAAGAAACAGAGGCTGTACCAACAGTGACGGAAGCATTCATATAGATAAGGAAACCTGCACCCATTCAGAAGTTTCCAATTCGAATGAAATGACAGACCCAAGATAAGAGCCTTCTGCACACAAATAGAGTTCCAAATTCGATAACGTCCGCTTCAGTCGCTCGTGGTACACAACGCGGTAGTAAAAGGAAACAATCCCTTTTATTTAACAGCTCTTGTCTCGTCTTTCCACAAGAGAGAACTTTCTTATAATATCAGTCTTTTTCCTCAAGACAGTCGTTTCATTAGAGTTCGAAAAACGATTTGGAATGAGCGCTACCCCTATTCTAGTTCGTGATACCGTTCGAAACTACAATTAAATTTAGGCACGAACGTATATTGGTATCACGGAAACAATATTCAGTGAAAGTGTGACATGGAACGTATTACGTGGTGTACATCGGAATTTAATACTCTGCATGAAATAGGGAAATTCGCTAAGAGGTCAGGGCAAGGAAACGAAACCAATAACTGATCTTCTGGTGCAGAAGTATGCCTACTAGTTGAGCAAGATATGCAGGACAGTTTTTTGGAGCATGGAAACTAGCAGACAGATTGTAGCAGAAGCTAAGAGGGCTGCTCTTTAATCCCGCCTGGGTATCTCAGTTGATCAGAGTCCCAATCCTGCAACCAGAGTTAATCTGCTAGGATGAATCACAAATGGCATTCTTTTGTAACTCAGTAGAAAGGAAACAAAAGACAATAAAACTACCACAGATTTTAATTTACACTGATTAAATGATGAACAAAAGAAATTACTTTTACTTTGGCGTTCGAGTACTTGTCTTGTTCTGCTCAAATAAGTGTGGTGAGTAGGATGTAAAGGAGTGCTGTCAAATATACAAAATTTCATTGGGGTGGATGTCTTTCGAGATATTGAAATCGTACTGAAGTGTACAGCTAGATTTGCTACTGGTAGGTTCGACCGACACGCGACTTTTACGGAAACGCTCCGTGAACTTAGCGGGGTGTCCCTAGAGAAAAGAAGACGTTTCTGTTCACGAAACACTGCTGAGAAAGTTTAGACAAGTGACATTTGCGACCGGTTGCTGAAAAAGTCCTACTGCCGTCAACATTCATTTGCAGGTGGACCGCGGAGACAAGAGAGATAGGGAATCGCACGAAAGTGTATAGACAGTCTGTTTACCCTCGCCGCATTTTCAAGTGGAGCAGAAAAGAGAGAACTTAACACGGCATGTCCGAAAGAACAGACGGAATAGAATAAGTATTATTACAATCCTAGAACAGTGAAACGACGATAATAATGCTAGAGCTGAAAACGTTTGCTGCTTTAACCCTTTGCAGGACTCCAAATAACATTGCAGGCAATAGGGGCACAGACACTGTGGCATATGGAGGTTCCACGAAGCGAGCACAGACAGCCGACATGGTTAAGATGACACTCACGATAAGCGAGAACCCCAGGTTCGAGTCACGGTTCGGCACAAATTTTCATGTGTCACCAGCGGGTAATATTTCCATACCTAATACAGCTGATGTGAAAAGAATTCCCATTTGTGAATAAGTGACGCAATGAAAAGGCAGTGACTAGCAATGGTAACGTCATCCTCTGCCCTGTACCGTACGGTGGACTACATGTAGATATACATTTCTGTTACGTATTCTACACACGACTTTGGGACAAGTTGAATGCACCATGTTTCAGTCTTACCTGCTGTATGAGAAATGAAATTACGATGCTGTAGCTGAATAGTCGGACGAAGCACAATAGAAACGAGAACTCGTGTTTCGTAGCATCTGTTTCTAATATTGGCTCTTTTATACTAGCTAGCCCGTTTTGCTAATTTAAAGCTGTTTGGAGGGATGCTATTGAGTCTGTTTAACATGTACCTGATTTTGCTCGTTTGTTATTCTGTGGATAGGCTGAGGATGCGTTTTTTTATGGTGTCTGTTGATGGTGGCCTTTGTACATGTCAAAGGTGTGGTTGTGACTTTGTGACTGCTCTTCATCGTGATTAAATTTAGGAAGTGAAGGTTGTTTTTATTGTGTCCGACTCCTTGGACACTAAGGTGGCTGGTAATGATACACTTAATTAGAACAGTCTGAATAAGTATACTTTAATAATTACAACAAAACTTATCTATTCTCGTCAGCCTCGGCTGTAGCTATGAAACTACACACGTGAACTTGCTGTTCAGAGCACACTAAATAAGCACGATTTCTGAGTGGCGAATTGATAAAAGTTCAAAATGGCCGCACCGTGGCTTCACTAGTCGCTAGAAAGCGCAGTTCTGACAGCGTTGGCACGTACGCACGGGAGACGAAATATCTTCTCTCCCCGACGGTTGACATGGGCTGTGCCATGGCGAGTAGGCAGCGCAACGACGTTATTCCGACAGGAACTTCCTGGAAATGGGCAGTGAAATCCCTAAACACAGGATAGGGCAGGACAAGGAAAGCATGGAAGGGCGAACCCAGGATGGAAGCATCCTTTGTCGCTTGATTGTTGACATTTATTTAACTACCGCATTATAGCATGAATAAATTGCTACAATTAAACAGATTAAACTAATTAGTTGGTTACACTATCAATATGCTTTAACAACTGATTTTACCGCAACAAGCCACAAAACTGAGTGTCAGAATAAAATACCAAACAGTAAAAATTTTTTAAAAACTTACCTCTTAATACAGAAACCGCTCAAAGATCGACAGCAACAATCTCTTAACATAATTTAAGAAAAGGTGACAAGGCATTCAAAGGATTTTCGGGAAACTAATTGACAATTTTTGTTAAACAAACAGGCCGTTAACACAGGAGGATAATTACATTGCTAAAAATCGACATAAAATCTACTGAAAATTTTAGCAAGTAACAAAACAGCAAATGGATTTAGGTTAATCACACGTGAGGGACGTAAAATGTCAAGTTGACACAAACAGCTATTATGGTTAAATGATTTGGAAACATTCGCATAACATAGCAATGAAAACAGTGAATTGTTTGGGAAAAAATATAGCAACACGGAAACTAAACGTGCAATACAACCGTAATCCAAAGGAAATCTAAAAGTTGAAATAAGTTTCCATAAATCAGCACATTAAGTAATATAGCCAAAAATCAAAATCTTTTCGCATGCAGCGCGAACTAGCCGATTGACGCGATCACAAAGACGCATAAAAGGCAGATAAGCACCAAAGCGTGCGTATAGCAACGGGCTCACGCTGCCACCAGCCGCAGAAAACCCGGCCGGGAAGGTTAGAAGACTATGTAGGGCTGTCAACAAAGGCAACTAGGTGAAAAATAGGCCAAACAAACAAGTTAGGCAAATATTAATGGCCACCATCTCGAGAAATGGTCAGCACAAAGGATCTTAATCCGCCACAAAATTTTAAAAATTTATCCTTAACCAAATTTTCATATAATCTAAAAGCGTAATAGTGGCTAATGTAAAGTCTCTTAAAGCATTTAGCAGAATAAAATTTGATACAGGAAAACTTGATAAATGGTAAGAATAACATCTGGCATTAATTTAGCCAAACCAAACGGCAATGAACCTTGCGTGACGCAAACAGTAATGTAAGGAAAATGACAAGCTTACCCCTGCCAGGCGGTAAATTTAGATCTTACAAGTAATGCCTCCTTTCGTGGTATTTAGACCTGTAAACCAACAACACAATTGTAATACACATACTGTGTAGAGCAAATTTCTCTTAAAAGAAACTGAGTCGTGGCGACGGCTCCTTATCGATTCTACCCTGTCTTCCGTAGTCGTAGGAGTGTATGGTGCCACATTTCCCACCGTAGTCGTAGGAGTGTATGGTGCCACATTTCCCACTGTGTATCGATTCTCCTTGTGAAGCAACACCTCATCAATGCCACACAATCATTCAGTATTTTTTTTTCCTGGCGTTCCATTGAAGAGGCGGTGGAAAGCGGAGGGAGGCAGTACGATGACGGCATGAGAACATTCTGTTACGGCGGACCAGGACGAAAAGTGGCCAGGACTATTGTATTTATCGGATGCTTGTTTTGGTCACGGCCTTAGCGTTTCTAGCCTGGTGCAGGTATTGGGGAGATGGCGTTCGGCTGTATGAGTTCTGGTTTGTGACTCAGGCGATTCAGTGCGGTGTGCGGCTGCATATTTAATGCTGCCCTGACAACATTCAGCTTGCCTTCGCCTTTGGCACTTCCCATGCACAGTGGTCGTCCTACGAGAGGTTCTGGTCTTGTTGGCTTCCTGAAGGGCTGGAATTAATACGGTTACTGACTGAGCCGCTGTTCATTTATTGTTATTTTTTATTAATTGTGTACTTGTACCTTTCAATGCCGCTCTAAAGGTGGTTTTCTGCTTTATTTATTGCACGTGTAATTTGGTTGCTTAAGTCCAGTTACAGTGCTCCAAGTCAGTCATTTAACTAATATTATTTATCCTTTTATTGTATTGGTGATCACGTAATGGGTTGCCTTGTTTTATTTAAAGGTTGGTGGCCACCCTTTTTTTATTTAATAAGAGTGTTGTTAATTGAAGTTTAGTCCTTTAATATTCTTCAAAAGATATTCTGATGCAGCCGGCCGTTGTGGCCATGCGGTTCTAGGCGCTTCAGTCTGGAACCGCGTGACCACTACGGTCGCAGGTTCGAATCCTGCCTCGGGCATGGATGTGTGTGATGGCCTTACGTTAGTTAGGTTTCAGTTGATCTAAGTTCTAGGGGACTGATGACCTCAGCTGTTAAGTCCCATATTGTTTAACAGAATATTCCCTTCCCCCCTTTTTAAACTACTTTTCTTAGTTTAATAACAATAAAGTGCCTCTAGAGGATACAAGGTGAAAGCAGTACAGTGGCAGCGTAGGCTAAAGCCAGTTAAAGGATACACCTTCAAAAATGAAGTGTGAACCCCTGATGGTTGAACGAAAGCTGGTAGAGCAGAGTTACTTAAATCTAAAACTACCTGTGACCGTAGCGGTCGCGCGGTTCCAGACTGAAGCGCCTAGAAGCGCTCGGCCACACCGGCAGGCTGCTAAACACTATATTCGTTTCTTTTCTTAGTGTAAGGAACTGTTAATGTTACCATGAAATTACTTACCGTTTACGACATTACTGATAGTACTATAAATTGTAGCAGTTTCTGCGATCAGTAACGTAGCATGGTCGAGTGCGGACCGAATGTGGGAATAGGCCCCGATGCCTCATCCTCACCTTTTTCCTAATGTGAAATTCTGCTGTTCTCTATTTTGTATGTATATCTGTTATTCACTTTTGACAAAAAAAATGGTTCAAATGGCTCTGAGCACTATGGGCCTTAACATCTGAGGTCATCAGTCCCCTAGAACTTAGAACTACTTGAACCTAACTAACCTAAGGACATCACACACATCCATGCCCGAGGCAGGATTCGAACCTGCGACCGTAGCGGTCGCGCGGTTCCAGACTGAAACGCCTAGAACCGCTCGGCCACCAGCGGCCGGCCACTTTTGACATATTTGCCCTTTGGTTGTTGTATGTTAGTGGGGAGTCTGATCATTACTGTGCTGAATATTATTCGTTGTTGTTTAAATAAATGTAATCAAATGACAAATCACATTACGATTCAGATTTGCCTCCATCGGAAGTAAAGGGATTATCAAAACAAACATAAAATAAAAGATTAAATGCAAAATTCTTAGAGACAATGAAAATAAAATTATACATGTACATATAATACTATATTAATTTAATATTATATTAATATTACATGATATTATATTATATTAATTTATATTTTATATATATATATACTTATATAGCGTCTCCCATATATATATATATATATATATATATATATATATATATATATATATAGCCAAATTCGACTGATCATAAATATGAATAATTTGAAAGAACAGAGCCTTGGCTCGGATAATTACACCCACACAAATATTTCAGCAAGCCACTAAGTGCAGGCAATAGAGGCGAGCGTATCGTAGCTTGAGAAATACTGACCATAAAAGCACGAGGCGGAAAATGTTTGGTAATCCAGGAAATACCGAGTGCGGCTACCAGTACTAAAACCTGCCAGCATGGAATATAAAAGCCAGACAAATCCACGGCCGCGGACAAAAGGACGCCGCACTCAGCTCAATGTCGTAGCTCTGACTTCACCAGCTACAGGAAGTCTGCACATAAACAGAGCTAACAGCCGAGTGACCTACTGTGTCCGGATCTCTGTCTGTAATGCCCTCGAGTCCGCTGCGGCTCGCTGGATGGCTCTTATTGCTTCGCAACGCTGCTCAAGGTGTACTTTAGGACTCTGTCTGCCGGAGATGATCAGCGACGAGCTACAGTCGATTCACGCTGCCAGTAGCGGCTCCAGTGAATAATGCTCGAAATGCAGGCACACGGAACCGATGCGAGCCCGCCACAGCTCAGACAGGATCCGACCTCCAAGAGAACTGCCCTCGTGGCCTCTGGCGACGCTGTCTCAGACCACAGACGTGGTGGTGCCGGCTCGGAACAATGGGAGACGCTGCTTCCTAGCATCTCATTGGCTCCTCGTGATTCCGCTTTGCTGGGCAGTATCTCTGCGATGCTCGATGCTTCTTCCGCCGCTCTCGATACTCGACGACACAGCAGTTTTCTTGTTCGCCTTTTATAGCAAGCTTGGCGTTCTTGTGCACTGTACTTATGTCTTCGTGTAAATGTTGTATTTGGCTATGAGTTTCGTCTACCATATACATTATGTCATTCATTTACTTGTACCAATGGATAACCTTATACCCTTTGTTAGCTATTATATCTTGAAATAATAGTTTTCTATGTGATTCATGAAGATAGTTTACTCTGAAAAAGGGAACGAGTAGAAGCATGTATGTTGTACTGAAAGGTGTGTGCGTGTAGATGTGTTGCTGTTATTGGCGCTAAAAAGGACCTGAACACAGACTCTAAACAAAGAGGGCTTGATTTTCGTCAAAATATTCACAAATAGCTGCACCTCTGGGTGTATGACATGCTCTGGTCAGAAAGCTCGTTATACTGAATGACTAATGGCGTAACGGATAGGACACAGTTTGCAATTAATCTAGGAATTGGTGCAGCTGAATCTTTTTTTTTTTTTTTTGATTCATCAGTCTTCTGATCCATGTGATGCCAATCACCAAGAATACTCTCTTCAGTGATTTAATGAATTCTTATGCAGTTTTCTCTATCCCTTCATCCTCATTTGATCATAAGCCCACCAAAGGTTTTCTTTTTTCCTTTTTTAAAATTCTGTCTGTAATACTGAATCCCCTGTCTAATCTGTATCGCTCCCTGTTTCTTCAACTATCATATCGTCAAACAAGTCTTCATCCTGGTGGAAGATTTCAATGTACTTTTTCCACATATCCACTCTCTCCTCGGCGTTTGACGGTGTAATTCTCATTCCACTCTTAATGTTGCCATCCTCGCTTTTAATTTCACAGAAGGCTGTTATATGCTTAGCTTGTCCTTCCGACAATCAGTTCTTTGTCGATTTATTAACATTTTTGTACGTAGCCTTTTCGCCTTAACTTCCCTGCACTTCCTGTTTATTACACTACTGGCCATTAACATTGCTACACCAAGAAGAAATGCAGATGATAAACGGGTATTCATTGGAGAAATACATTATACTAGAACTAGCATGTGACTACATTTTCACGCAATTTGGGTGCATAGATACTGAGAAATCAGTATCCAGAACAACCACCTCTGGCCGTAATAACGACCTTGATACGCCTGGGCATTGCGTCAAACAGAGCTTGGATGGCGTGTACAAGTAGAGCTGCCCATGCAGCTTCAACACGATACTACAGTTCATCAATAGTGACTGGCGTATTGTGACGAGCCAGTTGCTCGGCCACCAGTGACCAGCGTTTTCAATTGGTGAGAGATCTGGAGAATGTGCTGGCCAGGGCAGCAGTCGAACATTTTCTGTATCCAGAAAGGCCCGTACAGGACCTGCAACATGCGGTCGTGCATTATCCTGCTGAAATGTAGAGTTTCGCAGGGATCGAATGGAGGGTAGAGCCACGGTGGTAACACATCTGAAATGCAACGTCCACTGTTCAAAGTGCCGTCAATTCGACCAAGAGGTAACCAAGACTTGTAACCAGTTGTACCCCATAACATCACGCCGGTTGATACACCAGTATGGCGATGACGAATACACGTTTCCATTTTGCGTTCACCGCGATGTCGCCAAACACGGATGCGACCATCATGACGCTGTAAACAGAACCTGGATTCATCCGAAAAAATGACGTTTTGCCATTCGTGCACTCAGGTTCGTCGTTGAGTACACCATCGCAGGCGCACCTGTCTGTTCAAATGATTCAAATGGCTCTGAGCACTATGGGACCCAACTGCTGATGTCATTAGTCCCCTAGAACTTAGAACTAGTTAAACCTAACTAACCTAAGGACATCACAAACATCCATGCCCGAGGCAGGATTCGAACCTGCGACCGTAGCGGTCTTGCGGTTCCAGACTGCAGCGCCTTTAACCGCACGGCCACTTCGGCCGGCACACCTGTCTGTGATGCAGCCTCAAGGGTAACTGCATTCATGGTCTCCGAGCTGATAGTCCATGCTGCTGAAAACGTCGTGGAACTGTTCGTGCCGATGGTTGTTGTCTTGCAATCGTTCCCATCTGTTGCCTCAGGGATCGAGACGTGGCTGCATGATCCGTTACAGCCATGCAGGTAAGATGCCTGTCATCTCGACTGTTAGTGATACGAGGCCGTTGGGATCCAGCACGGCGTTCCGTTTTACCCTCCTGAACCCACCGATTCCATATTCTGCTAACAATCATTCGATCTCGACCAACGCGAGCAGCAATGTTGCGATACGATAAACCGCAATCGCGATTGGCTACAATCCGACCTTTATCAAAGTCGGAAACGTGATGGTAGGCATTTTCCCTCCTTCCACGAAACATCACAACAACGTTTCACCAGGCAAAGCCGATCAACTGCTGTTTGTCTATGAGAAATCGGTTGGAAACTTTCCTCATGTGAGCACGTTGTAGGTGTCGCCACCGGCTCCAACCTTGTGTAAATGCTCAGAAAAGCTAATCATTTGTATATCACAGCATCTTCTTCCTGTCGGTTAAATTTCGCGTCTGTAGCACGTCATCTTCGTGGTGTAGCAATTTTAATGGCCAGTAATGTATATTCTAAAGCGACATGCGTATCTGTATTCCCGAATTTAGCTGAACATTTTTTACTTGCTCCTTTCTCCGATCAGCTGCTGTATTTTTGCTGTACCCATGGTTCCTTCGCAGTTACCTTCTTTGTACTAAAGTTTTTCTTTGCAGCTTCCTTGACTGCCCTTTTTAGAGATATCCATCCCCATTCAGCTGAACTGCTTACTGAGCTATTCCTTATCGCATTATCTATTGCTTCAGAAAACTTAAAGCGAATCTTTTCATTCCTTAGTACTTCTGTATCCCTCTTCTTTGAGCTCTGATTCTTCCTGCCTCGTTCCTTAAACTTCAGCTTACTCTTCATCACAACTAAATTAAGATCTGAGTCAATATCTGCTCCTGGGTACACCACAGAATACAGTATCTGATTTCAGAGTCTCTCGCTGACCTTGATGTAACCTAACTGAAATCTATATTACATGCTGTATCACTGAAATCTTCTCATACCTCCCGACCTTTTCCAAATATATTTTCTTCCCTTGAGATACTTGAACAGTTGCATGCACGGATGATTGGAATTTACATTAAATCTTGAAAGAACTACCTCAACTTTTTAGATTTAAAAAGTAGCTAATAGTGGTGGTAGACATACTTACGCCATTTACAGAAAGTCAACAGCTACAGACGCTCCTATAAATTCCCTTCCAAATGACACAAGTTAATAAAAAACGCTTTTCTTG
The DNA here is from genome assembly GCF_021461395.2 of Schistocerca americana. Lineage (NCBI taxonomy): Eukaryota > Metazoa > Arthropoda > Insecta > Orthoptera > Acrididae > Schistocerca > Schistocerca americana. Next base: position 45,150,637 of record NC_060120.1, read on the forward strand.
GTATACTGATCTGCAAGATATCAAAACTACCACTGTCATGGGCTGAAATAATAAAAGATCTTACTATACTGAAGTAAATTGCAGATGCTAAAAAGAAGCAGCAAGCCATAAAAGTTAAAAATCAGAATGCGACATACAGTAGCAGCAGTAAATCGATATGCACTAACGTGACATATTAGGTGATATTTGTTATAAGATTGCAGGGTGGTCCACAAGTATAATTTATAAATATATTCCAGAGCAAACACATCGCTGTAAAACATAGTAGGACATAATCAAGGAAAACTCGCCAAAACTTTGACGAGTATTAATTCATTTGTAGTGCATGCGATAAGTTCTATAGTGTTCAAACTGGTTGCAATTTTATTTCGGGATACAGTTAGCATACTGTTGGCACAGAAAATAATAAATCATCATTTGTAATAACTGTCTATCAATAATCACTCAGCATGTAGCATTAACAGAAATGTACAGAATTAAAAACCTGCCAACGAAGTTCTCATAAGGAATGCTCTCGAAGAAACTGAAATTATGAACTTACTGAGTGAACAGATTGAGTTAAAGGAGAAACATTTGTATTATAAATTTACTGAACTTCGTAACTGTAACAAAATTCTATTCATTGCAGTCAGTTCTATAGTTTCTTAACATCCATTCCATTGTGGTTATGTCGTTTTCATACTGTATGTATCTATTACACATTTTTGCACGGTGTTGTTCCATTCCTGTAATATGTTTAGTAGAAGGCATGTTAATACACACAATTACTTGTTGTGTGTACCTTATTAAAATATGCTACTAGTTTCGGTTTGCACACACCATTTACTGGTACCTTATAACCAGAAACTAAACAGACAATGACAACAATATGAAATCGTAATAAACATATAAAAATTCTTATAAGGCATTGTATAAATTGCATAACGTACCTACGAGACAAAACTGTATTAAATTTTGTTGTCATACTATTATGTAATTACACTTTTTTGTTATGCATTTTCTCAAGTAGCACAATTGCGTTCCATAACCGAGCAAATCATTTATATGGCAGAAAGAACTATTGCTACTGCGACAGACACATTATCTGTAAATTGAAGTATAAAAACTCTGTGGATAAAAAGTGGAACATTATGTGTACAATGCACTGACTATCCGATTGACAATTGCGGAGAGTAGGATCGCAGTGGAAATGTAATTAGAGGCATGTTGTAAGCTGCCATTTTGAATACCGAATTTAAATTGATTAATTATAATAACATTTCATCTCTTAAAAGAGGATGATATATACTGCAATGTAGCTAGGTAGATCATTTATGGAAAAATATAATTCCTTAATTTCATCTACTTCGTGAACATCAATCCTAATGTTACGTTTCTCGCTGTTCTCGCTTCTGAAACTTCTCATTACTTTCGTCTTTCTTCGATTTACTCTCAATCCATATTCTGTACTCATTAGATTTTTCATTCCATTCAACATATCATGTAATTCGTCTTCACTTTCACCCAGGATACTCATGGCATTAGCAAATCGTATCGTTGATACACTTTCACCTTGAATTTTTATTCCAATCCTGATCCATTCTTTTCTTTCCATAATTGCTTCTTCGAAGTAGATATTAAATTGTAGGTGCGAAAGACTACATCCTTGTCTCAGATCCTTTTTAATACGAGCACTTCGTTCTTGGTCGCCCACTCTTACTGTTCCCTCTCGGATCTTGGTACATATTGTATATTACTCGTCTCTCCCTATAGTTTACACTTATTTGTGACAGATTTTCGAATATCTTGCACCATTTTACATTATCGGACACATTTTCCATGTCGACAAATCCTACGAAAGTGTCTTGGTTTTTCTTTAGTCTTCCTTCCATAATCAACTGCAACATCAGAATTGCCTCTTTGGTGCCTTTGCCTTTCCTAAAGCCAAACTGATCGTCATCCAACACATCCTAAATTTTCCTTTTCTATTCCTCTGTATATTATTCTTCCGTATATTATTTTAAGATGATTGTGTGATAATTCTCGCACTTATCAGCTCCTTCAGTCTTCGGAATTGCGTGGATGATATTTTTCCGAAACTTCAGATGGTAACTTGCCAGACTCATACATTCTACACACCAACGTGAATAGCCTTTCTGTTGCCACTTCTCACTATGATTTTAGAAATTCTGATGAAATGTTATCTATCCCTCTTGCCCTATTTGATCGTAAGTCTTCCAGAACTCTTTTAAATTCCGATTCTAAAAATGGAACACCAATCTCTTCTAAATTGACTGCTACTTCTTCTTCTATCACGTCAGACAAATCTTCCCCTCCCCGTAGAGGCCTCCAATGTATTCTTTCTATCTATCCGCTAGCTCCACTGCTTTTAACCGTGGAATTCCCGTTGCACTCTTAACGTTACCACCCTTACTTTTAATGTCATCGAAGGCTGTTCTGACTTTCCTATACACTGAGTCAATCCATCAGACAATCACTTCTTTTTTAATTTCTTCACATTTTTTATGTAGCCATTTCATCTTAGCCTCCCTGCACTCCTATTTATTTAATTTGTTAGCCAATTGTATTTCTGTATTCCCAAATTTTGCTGAACATTTTTGTACTTCATTCATTGATCGATTAACTGAAGTATTTCTTGTCTTACCCATGGTTTCTTCGTAGGTACCTTCTTTGCACCTATGTTTTCTTTTCCAACTTCTGTGATTGCCCTTTTTAGAGATGTCCATTCCTCTTCAACTGTACTGCCAACTGAGCTATTCCTTATTGCTGTATCTACAGCGTTAGATAACTTCAAGCGTATCTCGTTATTCCTTAGTCCTTCCGTATCCCACTTCTTTGCGTATTGATTCTTCCTTACTAATGTCTTAAACTTCAGCCTACTCTACATCACTACTATATTGCGATCTGAGTCTCTATCTTTTCTAGTGTACGCCTTACAGTCAAGTATCTGATATCGGAATCTCTGTCTGACATGATGTAATCTAACTGACTTCTTCCCGCATCATCCGACTTTTTCCAAGTATATCTCCTCTTCTTCTGGCTTCTGCACAGAATATTCGCTACTACAAGCTGAAATATATTACAGTACTCAATTAATCTTTCTCCTTCCTCATTCCTTGTCCCAACCCCATATTCTCCTTCAACTTTTTCTTCTACTCCTTCCACTAAAATTTCATTCCAGTCCCCCATAATTATTAGACTTTCATCTTCCATTTTGTACTGTATTACCCTTGAATATCCTCATATACTTTCTTTATCTCTTCCTCTTTAGCCTGCGACGTCGGTATGTATACCTGAACTGTCGTTGTCGATGTTGGTTTGTTGTCGTTTCTGATAAGAATAACCCTATCACTGAACTGTTCAAAGTTATGCTATATTTTCGCTACCGTCCTATTCATAACGAATCCCACTCCGTTGTACTATTATCTGTTGCTGTTAATATTAACCTCTCTCTCATCCGACCAGAAATCCTTACCTTCTTTCCATTTCACTTCATTGACCCCTACTGTGTCCAGACTGAGACTTTGCATTTCCTTTCCAGATTTTCTAGCTTCCCTTTGACGCTCCGACGCGTGGAACGATATCCTTTCGTTGGTTTTTCAGTCTTTTTCTCATGGTCATCTTTTCCTTGCTAGTCCCCTTCCGCAGATCCGAATGGGGACTATTCTCGAATATTATGCCAATGTAGAGATCAGCATGTCATTTTTCAATTAAAGGTTACATGTCCTGTGGATACACGCTATGTGCCTTTAATGGAGTGGTTTCCATTGCCTCCTGCATCCCCTTTAGGGACGATTTCCCACCCCAAGGACAAGAGAGTGCCCTGAACCTCTGTCAGATCCTCCACTCTCTCTGAGAAAGCCATTGGCAGAATGAAGGTGACTTCTTATGCCGGAAGTCTTCTGCCGCCAATGTCGCTTTACTGATCAGAATTTAGATAGTGGTTATTTTAAGAATTTTCAGAGTCGGCGGAATTCTGCAGAGCCACAGTGATTTTATTCCAGGTGCTGACTTCGACAACGAGTGTCAGACACAGTATGGTTACAAACTGTAAGTTCTAATTGTTTTGTTTTATAGACTTGAGAATTCAAAATGGTAACAAAATTTCTACATCGAAGTGTAGCAGACAATTGTGTAAAAATACTGGGGAAGCTGCTTCTCTCACCCAAAAGTTTCCATTCAAGTGAGTAGATATTATTCAGTCATAATAATTTAATTCAGTTTCAGGGACAGAGAAGTTAAACTGTTGTTTTCAATATGCAAACATGAGTATTTATATGTCACTACGAAATTAATGATAACTTTTTTACTTGCAAACAGCCGGACGTCAACAACACAAGATTTTTTGTAGAGAAATCAGTCGATAGTGAAATTTCTCACAAAATTACACAGTATAAACTGTGTACCCGTTTACTGGCCGACTGAAGCATGATGGAGTGGAGTCGATTCTCAAATAAGGCACAGTCAGCCACTAGAAGAGCTTAGTTAAGAGGTACCTCCTATCATACGACGTATACTTACTTAGAGAGTAAGCCGGCCGGAGTGGTCGAGCGGTTCTAGGCGTTACAGTCTGGAACCGCGCGACCGCTACGGTCGCTTGTTCGAATTCTGCCTCGGGCATGGATGTGTGTGATGTCCTTAGGTTAGTTAGGTTTAAGTAGTTCTACGTTCTAGGGGCTGATGACCACTGAAGTTAAGTCCCATAGCACTCATACCCATTTGAACCATCTTTTTAGAGAGTAATTTACCACCAGTCCATGTTGGCAGTAGAGCACCACGGTGATGATAAGTTTAGACCACAGGAACATAGCGTTTTTATTTTAATTATTATTTTTTAATTATCAGTCTTGTGTACATCTCTTCATCTCACAGTAATACTTTCACTCTAAGTACTTAATTATTTGTTACATGAATTCCGAACTCCTTCTTCGACTGCAGCTTTTACCCTTTACAGCCCTTTCTAGTACCGTCTAAGGTACCCTGACGTCTTAACACATGTCCTATAATCCTATCCTGTCCTTAGTCTATGTTTTCCTCATGTATTTCTCCTGACCGGTTCTTCGGAGAACTGTCGTTCCTTATTAGTTCATCCAATTTTCAACTTCCTTCTAGAGCACCAAGTCTGTGCTGAGATTCTCTTGTTTTCCGGTGTTCCCACAGTCCATGAAACACTACCATACAATACTATTCTTCAAAAAATACATTTATGTTTGATACCAGCAGACTGATTTTGGCCAGGAATGCCTTATTTGTCTGTGTTTGTCTGCTTTTTATATCCTCCTTCCTTGCTGCGGCTTTTGTTACTTGGCTTCCGAGACAGTAGAATTCCGTAATTCCATATACTTAATGGCTCCTAATTTTGACGTTAAGTTCATTGCTATTCACACTTCAGTTACAACTCAATTCTTCCTTCTATCTTCGGTTTAATCTCAGTCCATAGTTTGTACTCACTGGACTGTTCATTCCAGTCAACAGGTCCCATACACTGAGAAAAGCAACGTGGTCAGAGAATATTATCACTGACATCCTTTTGCGCTGAATTTTAATCCTACTCTTGAAAGTTTCTTTTATTTCCGTCATTGCTTCTTCGATGTATAGAATGAACTGTAGCCGTGAAAGACGGATTCATGTAATACACCCTTTTTACTCGAACCACTTCTACCCTGTTATACCTTTGCCATCGTTCCTCCTTCGTTCATACGCGTATTGTACATATCCCGTCTGTCCTGATAGGTTATCCCAGTTTTTCTTAGAATTTCGAACGTCTTCTACCATTTTACACTATTGCTTTTTCTAGGTTCACGAATAATGCTACTGTTTTCATTAAATCTTGCTTCCTTTATCAAAAGAAATGTCGGTCGTGCCTCTCTGTTGCCTCTGCCGAGATGTTAAGCTAGTTGCATGGTTGTGCTCTCACTTAACTGTCACTGCTGTTATGGGGGACCGTGTAGACGATACTTTTCGGCAAGTCAGATAACATGTCTCAAGACTCACGAATGTCACCCACCAACGGGAACAGAGGTTCGGTTGCCTCTTTCCCCACTAATTTTAGATATTCTGAAGAGTTATTATCTACCCCATCTGTCTTATTTGACCGCGATTCTTCGAACCTCTTTCAAATTCTGACTCTAATACTGGATCCCCTTCCATTTCCATATCTACTCCCAACATCTGTGACGTCATTAGAGACTACCTGCCCCTTATAGAGGCTTTTAATAAACTCTCGTGCGCTGCATCGCCTCGGCCGTACTCAGCCTTCCCCTGCCGCACTGGGGGATTCTTAAGATACACAGGAAATGTTGTGGCGTAACAAGCTTGCTACGCCACACTGGGAAGGGAGCCGAAAGAAAGGCACGCGTACACACACGCCGACTGGCGTCAAGTCTGGAACAGGATAACTATTGAATGGTAGCAAGAAAAGTATGTAGCTGCTTTATACTTAACTTTTATTCTTTGATGAATACAGCGTTCTTCTTGAGACATTTATACGATAACTCTCAAACTAGGTAAGGCTAATGGCGCCTTGCTAGGTCGTAGCCATGGACTTAGCAGAAGGCTATTCTAACTGTCTCTCGGCAAATGAGAGGAAGGCTTCGTCCGTATTGTCGCTAGCAATGTCGTCGTACAACTGGGGCGAGTGCTCTATCGTATATCGAGACCTGCCTTGTGGTGGCACTAGGTCTGCGATCACACAGTGGCGACACGCGGGTCCGACATGTACTAAATGGACCGCGGCCGATTTAAGCTATCACCTAGCAAGTGTGGTGTCTGGCGGTGACACCACATTCCTCCCCCGCAAATCGGCGAATGGTCGTGTGATAAGGCTTCCGCCCGTCGTGGGGAGGACCCCATGTTGACGTATGCGATGAGGTGGGGAGCCTAACAACAGGCGAGGCTGTGCCACCCGCACCCGGCCATTCAGTCCGAGGGGATCTAGGAAACGCCTGAAAACCTAGTCCAGGGTGCACGTCAACATGCGGTGTATGCGCCCGTAATGAGACAGGAGGGGCCGAAGGGTCGACCTCCATTGCGTCGGGGTACCCGACGCGCGGTGACGTCATGTGGTCCGGAGCGGGCAAGAGGTCCATGGCGGAGGACGGCTGGTCAAGGGAAGCGATCGGCGGCGCGTGACCCAGGGAGGCGCTTGGCGGCTGCAGCGAAGCGTCGAATGCGGGCGGCGCCGGCGGGAGAACAGGCGGCGGCGGCGGCGGCGGCGGCGGCTGCTGCGGCGGCGCGTCGCCATGGGGCAAAATGGAAGGAATCGTCGGTAACACCTGGGGATGAGGCGAGCCAGTAGATGGGTCCCCAGGGCGCTGACCGGACGGCACCGTCGCTGAAAGCAGACGGGGAGCGGCAGAACCCATGCGACGACAGAGGCGCAGCTGATTGAGATGCCGACGCACCTCACCAGAGGCCCCCAAAACCAAATACATCGCGCGGCCGAGGCAGCGGAGAATGCGCCCTGCGAGCCAACGCCGTGAACCTCGATAGTTGCGATAAAATACAACGTCGCCTGGAGCAAAAGCAGGAGTCCGCCGCTGCACAGGAACCTGATGCGGCGGATGCAGCAAAGACATCAAGGTGTGATGAGGACGACCGTGGAGCAACTCATCCGGCGAGCTACCATCTCGGGGCTGAGAGGATACGAAGACAAAAAGAGCAACAATGCGTCCTCCCGAGAATGCGACTCTTTCAATTTCAACATCTGTGACTTGAAAGTCCGGACCAATCGTTCAGCGGCACCGTTTGACTGAGGCGAAAACGGCGCGGATGTCAGATGTTGAATACCATTGGCCTGGCAGTATGACTGAAATTCTGCGGACATGAATTGTGGGCCATTGTCGGAAACAATAGTCTGCGGAAGACCTTCAATGCAAAAGATAGCAGACAATGCTTGGATGGTGGCAGTGGACGTCGTGGAAGACATCCGGACAACAAAAGGAAAATTACTGAAGGCATCGACCAGAACCAACCATCGAGCATTCCAGAATGGACCAGCAAAATCGATGTGCAAGCGTTGCCAAGGGGAAGTGGCTTTTGGCCATGCAAAGACTTTCCGCGGCGGTGCGGATTGTTGTTCGGCACACGCCATGCAAGAAGAACACATATCGCAGCATCGATTCCGAACCAAGTACAGTGCTGACGAGCAAGTTGTTTCGTTCGCACTATACCCCAATGTCCTTGGTGAAGAAGCCGTAAAACCGAGGACTGTAACGAACGTGGGACCACGACTATGGACTGATCATTATCAGAACGCAACAACAAAACACCACGTCGAACAAAATGTCTCTCCTTGTGAGCAAAAAATCGGCGAACCAACGGATCCTCGATCTGTGACTTTGACAAAGGCCATTGCGTATCAACAAAACGCAAAACGGTAGCAAGGACCGGGTCAGCAGCTGTGGCTGTAGCTACACGACGAAAATCAATCGGAAACGATTCGACCACTTTATCGGTTTCCGGATCAATGAACATGCAAGCAAGTTCGGTAGAATCGAATGCTTTATCCTCAGCAACAGGCAAACGGGACAACGCATCAGCATTGCCGTGCTTAGCAGTGGACCGATACAAGATATCGTAGCGGTACTGCGAGAGGAAAATAGACCAGCGAATGAATTTCTGCGCTGTACGTGGAGGTACAGGCTTGGTCGGATGAAAAAGCGATGTCAAAGGTTTGTGGTCTGGGATGATGGTAAAGTGACGACCATACAAGAAATCATGGAACTTAGTAACACCAAACACGAGAGCCAAAGCTTCTTTCTCTATCTGTGAGTAATTTCTTTGCGCAGACGAGAGCAATTTTGACGTAAAGGCAATAGGGCGATCATGCGAGCCAACTTTGTGCGCAAGCACAGCACCGATCCCGAAAGCCGATGCATCGACCATCAACAAAAGGGGCTTCTGGGGATCGAAAGGCGTAAGGCAAGTATTAGAAAGCAACGCCGATTTCAACCGGCGAAAGGCGCGTACGCATTCCGTCGTCCAGAGAAACGGAACACCTGTACGGCGCAAGCGATGAAGCGGAGCTGAAAGGGAAGAGGCATTGCGCACATCCACTCACACCTTGTGATTCTAGATCGTTTAATGTTCCGGCGACCTCATCACGCAATGCGTGGGGAACATTGCGCGCTCTGAAAAATTTCTGTTGCGCGTTTACTTTCAGTTCCAAATGTGCTTCATAGTTTTTAGCGCAACCTAAGCCCGGTGCAAAAGTGTCTACAAATTCTTCACAAACGCTAGAAACACTGTCTGCAGGCAGAGTCTGATTCACTGATAGGAGCTGATTTGCTATAGACATGTTAAACAACTGAAAGAAATCTAAACCAAACAAGTTCACTTCAGAAGAAGAACGAAGAACGTAAAATGACACAAGTTTTGTTTGTCCCTTGTATGTTGCAAGATGAGTGCACTGTCCTAACACAGGTATATTCTGTCCTGAATAACTATGTAATTTAACATTTGCGGCACGCAACGGAGGTGCGCCCAGTTGTTTGTACGTGTCGTGATTGAGCAATGAAACTGCAGCTCCGGTATCGAGCTGGAATGGTATGACCGTGCCATGAAAGTCCAACTCTACAAAAAGTTTATTGTCCTGCTGACGACAAGAGCGACTGTTTTGTGCAGTTTGAACAGACACTGGTACAGAATCACTTGCTAATGGACATGATTTCCGGCGACGTCGACGCACACGTTTTGCGGGACGAACACAGTCACTGGTAGAAAGAGTGGCACTGGACGAAGCGGAATTAACTACATGAATGTCCATGGGCGAAGGTCCACGATCCTGAGTGTCCTTGGTTCGATTCCGGTGCGAAGCAAAGGGCCTGGAATGATTGTGATTGTCTGATCGGAGCTTTTTCTGGCAAACACTTTGAACATGTCCTTTCTTATTGCAGAAAAAGCAAATAGCTTGGCGTGACGGGCAATGTTCACGCGAATGTCTAGTAGCACACCGCAGGCATGATTTCACTGCTTTTGTGTGCTGGCGCAGCACACCTGGCTTAGAGCGCGGCGGCAGCTGCGTTGGTGTGCGCGAGGGCAGTAGACCGGGCCGCGTAGCGTGAGCGCGCCCGGCGGGCCGGTTAATGTTACACGCAGCTGGCGAAGTTTCAAAAGATTCCTGAGCACAGTCAAGTGTGTCTTGTCTATCCACTTGTTGAAGGGAGGGATTAACTAGTTTCAAAATTTGCTCCCGTATGCGAACATCAGAAACGTTCTGTGCAATTGCATCATGCACCATTGTATCTGAATAAGAAAGGCCACAGCCACAGTCAAAGGCACAGTCCCTAGTAAATCCTTGCAATGTTGCTACCCACTCCCTATTAGTTTGACCGGCCGTACGTTCTGTACGAAAAAACGTATACCGTTTTGCAACCACATTAACTGTTTCTTTGAAATAGGCATCTAAAGCAGACAAAATTTCTTTGTAGGACAGAGTTGTTACGTCGCGTCGGGGAAAGAATTTCACTATCACACGGTAGGTGGACACCGACACAAGAAAGCAAAAACGGCTGCCGCTCATTACCTTGAATTCTGTAGGCTGCTAGATGAAAGCCAAACTGTCGGGACCATTCTGGCCACGATTCGTGCGCCGCATCAAAACTGCGAAACGGCGGTGCAACTGCATGTTGTGGCTGCGGTAGCGGTGAAGCGGCGGCTGCCGCATCGGTTTGAATGGCACGTTGACCCTGGACGAGCTGTCCAAGGGCATCCAATAACGCCTGCGTCTGCTGATTCTGCAAGCGATAAAATTCGGACAGTACATCTGGAGATTGTGGCGAAGCCATGACACAAGTAAATGTTAGCAATCAGAAAGAACACTTTTCCTTCGTCGCCAATCTGTTGTGGCGTAACAAGCTTGCTATGCCACACTGGGAAGGGAGCCGAAAGAAAGGCACGCGTACACACACGCCGACAGGCGTCAAGTCTGGAACAGGATAACTATTGAATGGTAGCAAGAAAAGTACGTAGCTGCTTTATACTTAACTTTTATTCTTTGATGAATACAGCGTTCTTCTTGAGACATTTATACGATAACTCTCAAACTAGCCCGCATCTCGTGGTCGTGCGGTAGCGTTCTCGCTTCCCACGCCCGGGTTCCCGGGTTCGATTCCCGGCGGGGTCAGGGATTTTCTCTGCCTCGTGATGGCTGGGTGTTGTGTGCTGTCCTTAGGTTAGTTAGGTTTAAGAAGTTCTAAGTTCTAGGGGACTGATGACCATAGATGTTAAGTCCCATAGTGCTCAGAGCCATTTGAACCATTTGAGCTCTCAAACTAGGTAAGGCTAATGGCGCCTTGCTAGGTCGTAGCCATGGACTTAGTAGAAGGCTATTGTAACTGTCTCTCGGCAAATGAGAGGAAGGCTTCGTCCGTATTGTCGCTAGCAATGTCGTCGTACAACTGGGGCGAGTGCTCTATCGTATATCGAGACCTGCCTTGTGGTGGCGCTAGGTCTGCGATCACACAGTGGCGACACGCGGGTCCGACATGTGCTAAATGGACCGCGGCCGATTTAAGCTACCACCTAGCAAGTGTGGTGTCTGGCGGTGACACCACAGGAAAGATATTCGCAGTCGAGAATATAAAACACCTTAGGCTGTATGTTGGAATTACGACAGTGAAAATTTGTGCCGTACCCAGACTCGACTCTGGATTTCCTGCTTATCAAGAGCCGTGCAGTAACTACTTCGGCTATCCATGCACGAATCACGGCCTGACCCCAGCCCCAGCTTCTAATAGTCGTCGTCCTTTGAGTCACAGCCCACACTCGTACCTTACGTACATTCCCGTTCAGGAATGACATATTTGTTGAAAGTCGAGGGCCTGGTAATGGCAAATAAATTCGAAAAAGTGGTGCCTGTGTTTCTAAGAAGTGCGATGCAATGTAATTACTTCCCGTTTCTGTTGTTGGCTGATTTTAGTTTAACCATCTTCCAATTATTTCAAAGCCTTGCATTCTCCCGTTTCCAAAAACTGAACCTGTGAAGTGTTACCCGAACCCTGTCTGCATTCGTCGACAAATTTGTCATTTTCGCAGTTAAGATCGTCAAATTCTCTAACAAAGGTGCACAGTTCTTCTTTCATTGTTTCCATTCGCAATTTAAAAGCTTCATTTTCATCACGTACTTCGTGAACAGTAACATCGAGTTGTTCATTCAGTTCATTTATTTGAGTGAACTCAGCACTAGGTGCTATACTGCTTATCTTTGCTAACAGTTCTTCTCTGTTCTGACGTTGATTTTTTCGACGTTTCAAATCCTATCGTACAAATTTTTATCTCATTCTAAACTTGTTTAGTTCCGTTGACGCTGTACTGTCTCAAAATTGTGGAACCTGCGCTCAATACTACTACTAATAATTTGAACATGAAAAATCGGTATGTGTGATTTTATCTCTTTAGGTACCCTGATCATCTATTTCTGTGCCCTAGTACTTTATTCCTGTAACCTTATTATCGCTAGCATCAATTCTACATCTGTGACGTTATCTGATTCGAAACTGATGCCAGCAGAAGGCGACGGAGGTACGGTTTTCGAAGTCATAACCAGTTCGTAAAAAAAATGAAATACGACCAAAAAAAAAAAAACTTTCAGTCACGCATTGGGCACAAAAAGACAAACTGTCCTAGGTAGTGATTAACTAATAAAAATCACACATAAATCACGTGGAAATGTTAAAAATCTGTTATACAATGACGTCGGTCTACACAATTACTTTTCAGCAAACGTTGCACAAATAGCTAACAAAAAAATGATCTAAAATAGTACAGATCATGAACATAAAAATGATAATACGTAACGAAAAATACATAAAATTCTTACAGTAGTATCAGCCAATAAGGAAGTGCATGTACAAATTGTTGTCCAATATGGTTGTCGTAATTTCACTGTAGAGCCAGTACCGTCATCTGACTCCTAAAACTACAGAAAATTCCTAAAACAGCTCATCCTATGCAGATCTTCACCAAATGTAAGCGTTTTGTTTCATTCAAGTTTTTTTATTGATAGTTGTGTATGTAAACTGTAAACTGGTTTCCTTTTCTTTAACTTTCATGTGTGTCTGTGTTGTAAAATGAATCTGGACAATGCATATCTGATGCCTATCTGAAAAAAAATGTCTCCCAATCCATTTTAAAAATGTGTAACTGTATTACAATTAACTTTTAACAAAAACAATTAGAAAAAGTAAAAGAGCACACTAAAGAGACTGTCCTGCGGAATTTTGTATCACGCAGGGCAGTGGACAGTGTTACGAGACATAAAATGACTAACCCGACATTGAAAGAATAACTGTTCAGATGCTTCTGTAAAAATTGTCCTGCAGATTTAACCCTTTGTTGCCTGACGATACTTAAAAGTACCAGTAAGTTTTGACTCACATTATTTTCTCGTTGTGCAGTTTCGTGATCTGAGAGCCTGTCGGTACGTAACAGTAACTCTGCTCTACTGTTTCATAGATGTTATTGTGCAATACATAGATCTCTCTGGCAGTCAGAGCTTGAAATTGTTTTTCGCGCGCTGCTGTGAAAACAGAAGATTGTATGTGCTTGTTTCCATGGTATTGCCTGAATTTGGGGGAATTTATTGAAACTCCTGTTGAGTTTTCCATTGTACGTACTTACCTTCTTTGTTGTTTTATAATAGTTTGAAGCATTACGTCACAAGTGAATGTGATAAAGTGGAAAATATAAGGCTGACTTATTAGTACCGTCAGGTTGTGCGAACACTTTATTGTAGCAACAATGCGTTGCCTCTCACTAGTTGTTCTGTCCACTTTTTCTCATACAGAAATCGCTAAATACATTTTCCTGTGGAAGAATTAGAACAAACAGGAAACGTTTGCCAGGGAATTTACCTAAAGAAAAATGTGGAAATCAAATCACAGAGATTCATCTTTAGACCTAACAGCAATTCAATGGAAGGAAAATAAAGTAGTGTATTTTGCGTCAAACTTTCATGGCACTGAACAGAGAGTAGTGACAAGAAAACAGAAAGGTGGAACTAGTATGACTATACCATATCCAGTTATTGTATGTGATTACAATAAAAACGTGGGTGGTGTGGATCATGCAGACAGATTACGTTCAACTTATGGTCTTGACAAGCGATCAAAGAAATGGTGGCACCGTCTCTTCTGGGGAGCAATAGAAATTGCTTTTGTCAATGCTTACGTCATTTTCTGTGATATACATGGGGCACTGCCACTGCTGGAATTCAGGCGTGCTGTGGCACTAGGGCTAATGAATGAACAGCAAGTGCCAAATCTCAAAAAGAGAAACTCTGGTAAAGATGAAATAACTCTCCCAAAGAGAAGGAACGATAACTTTTCTGTTCCGAAGGACGTACGTCTTGGCAACCGAGGAAATCATTTTGTAGTGTTCAGTTGTAAAAGAGGACGATGCGAAATGTGTGCGAAAAATAAAATTCAGTCGAGACTACATTCCCAATGTAGTACATGTATTGTGCTGCAATGAGAAAAAGAAGTTTCCTACAATTTCATGAGGTATCACTAAATATGTGATATGTATATACTGTCAAAAATGTATAGCTAAGTTACTATGTATTGTGAAGTTGCTCTAGAATAAATTTATGCGAAACTAAAAAAAATTCAGAAATATCATATTTCTGTTAATTAATATTCTAATGTAAAAATATTCAATATTTATGTGGAATAAAGTACAAGTTATAAAAATTGGAGCATTTTTCTGCGCATGTTGTGATTCTGTCCATGGAGTCTGACGGTACTTCCGAGTACCAGGAGGAAAAAAAATTGTGAAAAATAAAATAAAATTTTACAAAAAATCCTACCGTCATTTGAGGCCACAATAGCATAAATTCTGCAAAGAAAATGCTAAAAAGTAAATTTTTTCTTACGTCAGGAAACAAAGGGTTAAGTTCCAATATTGACTAAAGAATATTCTGGACTCTTAACAGCATACATGAAAATACGTGACACTGCACGGTAAGAATAATGATACCTGACAAAAGAACTCAACCTGATTATTTTGTAAACCAGTGGTAAACTGTGAATGCTTTTACTATGATCTTGCTGTGACGTTAAAATGGTCCCATTAAACTTTTGTGACTTACCTTGTACCAACGGAACTCTGCACTGCTAGAAAGTGATGAATATTAACATGCAGCGCTGCAGCAAACCAGCTAAAGAAAATAAACCTTGCCCAAGTGCAATGAAAGGAAAAGCAAGTATGATCTGCACATCGTACTATATATTTTGAGCTACTGTGTTCCTCTAAGTGCAACTAGGTGATGCAGAAGTACAAAACGCTCATGAGGAGACGATGAAAGAAACTAAACTTACTGAAAGACTGAAAAGAAGCTAGTGTTCAAAAACTGTATGGCGAAACTCCTGTTGCTTAACAATTGCAACCATCTTTACAAAAATCATTCTTATAAAATAATTTATGACTCCGCTACAAAATTACATAATATGGTGGTAAATGGGTGGTAAACATATAACCCTGAGTCCAAACCGAGTGAGCGAATGACCGTTTAATCACGTCTCGACAGTCAAACTAACTGACCCGAACCAACGAAGAAAAATCATACAAAAAATTTGCAATTTTGAAACTGAATATAAATTATGCACGAGCAAACAATTCAGCAACAACGTTCCCTGAATATCTTCACACTTTTCATGAAAGGACAGTCAAAACATCATAGTCCTTGCAAACTCCAGACAAATACTCGTAAAAGCTCTGTAGGTCTGTTTGGAAGTCTTGCGTAAGTGTGGAATTTTTAAATTCTACCGATATATTACAATGTCTGCTTGATCCATCATGTAGGCCAGGGAACCGATTGTTACTCCTCTTGAGAGCAGACTATTACAGTGCTGTAAGCAAATTCAGTATGACAATGGCTGTCCCCTTAGTACCAACTTGTTTCATTTCGCTATACTACAGAAATGAAATCAGTGATACGCCCGCTAAACCCGCTGGGCAAAACAGATAAATAGGATTGTGGAAAGGGCCATATAAGGTTGGGATCAGTTTAATAGTTTCACCTTCTAATTGTAATTTATTGTAATCTAATAACACTTTTAGAACCTAAGCGGCATATAGCCGGACCTTTACCGAATGCAACTCTTTTCATTGCTGAAGGCCTCCACACAAGAAATCTTAACAAATCAACAAGATAAAATCCAGTTAAGATAGCAATAAAATATTTAAAATACAAACACCACTGCAAAGTAGATAGAACAAACATAGGCAAGGTGCAATACCAATTGCTGAAGGCCACAATTAAGTTTCAAAATTTTAAAATATGTCCATAATCTTTTACAAGCAGAAGGTCGCAATGTTTAAGCTTGAAATATAAATTGAAGAATTAATTTTGCAAAATTTTTAAGAAAGAAAGAAAAAATAACCATAAGCCTTAAATTTTAAGTGGCTGAAAGCAGATAATTAAACACCGGTGGCACTCAGAAGCCTCCAGGGAGGTCGGTCTGCCCTCGTTCACTTCGGGGAGACAGGTGGTGAGAAAAACTACACTTGATCCGTCGGAATCCAACCAAGGGGCAGCCACGGACAGTCAGTCTCAACGACCTGCTTCCCATCAATCGGTACATGAGAACTCAAAAAGAAAAGGTTACAAACGTGATAATCCACAATGGAGTATGTATTAGCTGTCAAAATTGCACCCAATGTTGGTCCGCGACAACAGGTGAGTAAAAGACGCTGCCTCAAATTATGTTAGTGGCCAAGGCAGGTATCTGGAACACTAACGGTCACTAGACAGAAAATCCCACTGGTGCACTTGAATTTGAAACACAGTAATATAGTTAACTTAACCCAAAAGAACACTGCTTGAATTTACGTCAGTGCCCAGGGCAGGTAACCAGAACACTAACGGCCACAAAGCAGAAAATTCCACTGGCGCACTCGAATTGTAGTCAGTCAGGTAGTTGCACCGATTGGCGGCTAAATTTCAACAGTTGAAACACTCGGTGTTGCTCACAGGACAAAACTCCCCAACAGCAAACCACCGAAACGAACCACCACAACATGAATGGATGTGGCTTGGGTAGTTGAAACCACTACTCAACTTTTACATCCTGTTTCGGTCAGCCACGAAGCTAGTAGCGATCGGACTGCTCCACATACGCTCCAACACTGCGTAGGGGCTGCCAGCGGACCCAGCCGACTGCACCGCGCGAAGATAACTTCCCTCGTCCGCAACAACCGACCGACTCTTCAGAATGCCAACAACATCTAAAATAGTCATCAGTGAAAATAACACCAAGTACAAACACAACCTGAGAAACACTTGCACGAAGACCTGAACGCAGCAGTAACTATGCACGCACGAGACAAATCGGTAGTCGATGCACGCACACACAGCCGACTCATGAACGATCGGCGAGCCAAAACGCGCCACTATCCACCAAGACCGGGGTCCGGCTCAAGTAATGCGAGGCGGCAATGGTCGGGGGAGCCATGTCGGCCGGCCAGAGTGGCCGAGAGGTTAAAGGCGCTACAGTCTGGAACCGCTACGGTCGCAGGTTCGAATCCTGCCTCGGGCATGGATGTGTGTGATGTCCTTAGGTTACTTAGGTTTAAGTAGTTCTAAGTTCTAGGGGACTTATGACCACAGCAGTTGAGTCCCATAGTGCTCAGAGCCATTTGAATCATTTTTGAGCCATGTCGACGCAGACCTCACAGCTCCAACCCGACTGCACTAGTGCCGCATTGCGACTCCCGACTGGCAGTTCGGGACTGCGCTCCAGGTGCGTTCCAACTCACTGCTCGCCCGAACTCGCTAGCGAACTCCTTTGCAACAAACAACGACCGGGAAGTAATAGCAGTCGAGTAAAGATACTACGAGAGGGGATATATCGATACGCGCTGCTAGCGCCGCTCACGGCCAGGCAAAGCAGTAACTCAGTGACAGCAGTAATTTAAATTAACGTAGTGAGGTGGAAGTACGAGGGCAGCTCAATAAGTAATGCAACACATTTTTTTTCTGAAACAGGGGTTGTTTTATTCAGCATTGAAATACACCAGGTTATTCCCCAATCTTTTAGCTACACAACACTATTTTTCAACGTAATCTCCATTCAATGCTACGGCCTTACGCCACCTTGAAATGAGGGCCTGTATGCCTGCACGGTACCATTCCACTGGTCGATGTCGGAGCCAACGTCGTACTGCATCAATAACTTCTTCATCATCCGCGTAGTGCCTCCCACGGATTGCGTCCTTCATTGGGCCAAACATATGGAAATCCGACGGTGCGATATCGGGGCTGTAGGGTGCATGAGGAAGAACAGTCCACTGAAGTTTTGTGAGCTCCTCTCGGGTGCGAAGACTTGTGTGAGGTCTTGCGTTGTCATGAAGAAGGAGAAGTTCGTTCAGATTTTTGTGCCTACGAACACGCTGAAATCGTTTCTTCAATTTCTGAAGAGTAGCACAATACACTTCAGAGTTGATCGTTTGACCATGGGGAAGGACATCGAACAGAATAACCCCTTCAGCGTCCCAGAAGACTGTAACCTTGACTTTACCGGCTGAGGGTATGGCTTTAAACTTTTTCTTGGTAGGGGAGTGGGTGTGGCGCCACTCCATTGATGGCCGTTTTGTTTCAGGTTCGAAGTGATGAACCCGTGTTTCATCGCCTGTAACAATCTTTGACAAGAAATTGTCACCCTCAGCCACATGACGAGCAAGCAATTCCGCACAGATGGTTCTCCTTTGCTCTTTATGGTGTTCGGTTAGACAACGAGGGACCCAGCGGTAACAAACCTTTGAATATCCCAACTGGTGAACAATTGTGACAGCACTACCAACAGAGATGTCAAGTTGAGCACTGAGTTGTTTGATGGTGATCCGTCGATGATCTCGAACGAGTGTGTTCGCACGCTCCGCCATTGCAGGAGTCACAGCTGTGCACGGCCGGCCCGCACGCGGGAGATCAGACAGTCTTGCTTGACCTTGCGGCGATGATGACATACGCTTTGCCCAACGACTCACCGTGCTTTTGTCCACTGCCAGATCACCGTAGACATTCTGCAAGCGCATATGAATATCTGAGATGCCCTGGTTTTCCGCCAAAAGAAACTCGATCACTGCCCGTTGTTTGCAACGCACATCCGTTACAGACGCCATTTTAACAGCTCCGTACAGCGCTGCCACCTGTCGGAAGTCAATGAAACTATACGAGACGAAGCGGGAATGTTTGAAAATATTCCACAAGAAATTTCCGGTTTTTTCAACCAAAATTGGTCGAGAAAAAAAAATGTGTTGCATTACTTATTGAACTGCCCTCGTACGTTAAAAACAGGGCGTAAAGTACATGATGGCGGGAACACGAGACACGCACGGCTCAACGGTGTTTGGTCCGTGATAAGCCAGTTGGGTGTTGGAGTGTAATACTCCACATCCTTATCTTCATCGAACCACCTTTCTCTCGTTCGCTGTAACAAACTACAGGTAACCACTAATAACCCTATATACTGTTAGATCTCTTGTGTGAAGTATAACATTTTATTGTTTTGAATCTAACCCAGCCACGGGAGTTTCCATCCGAATTTTAACGCTGTGTTTTGTTGCAAATTTAGCTATTTGTGTATGAGGCAGTGTAACTACCGACGTGTCTCAACTAATGATAGCCTTGCACGTCGATTTCTCTACCTGCTCTGTCTTGTTTTCACATGTCGTCACCGTCCAACTGAAATGAGGCGCCGGCCGGTGTGGCCGAGCGGTTCTAGGCGCTTCAGTCTGGAACCGCGTGGCAGCTACGGTCGCAGGTTCGAATCCTGCCTTGGGCATGGATGTGTGTGATGACCTTCCGTTAGTTAGGTTTAAGTAGTTTTAAGTTGTAGGGGACTGTTGACCTCAGATCTTAAGTCCCATAGTGCTCAGAGCCATTTGAACCATTTTTTTGAAATGAGGCACTACATTTCATTCACTTTGTTTATTAGTGTTTTTGGCACTCTGCCATTACAAAACCAACTTTCAACTTCTTTTATAATGTTCGAATGCCTGGACAATCAACTGTATACCTCTCCTCAGGTTGCGATATTAGCTGACATTAACCATACGTTACTGAAGGAAGAAGGAATAGCGTTGCAACAAGTTACAAGGCGCCTGTTAGTTAGTGAATATTTGCTGGGGTAGTCTGAACACAAAGGAACCCTTCGCACACTATAGGACTTAAGACAGTTAATTACTGACTCCCAAAGGCAGCTGCGAATCATTCCTGATGCACTACTACCTTATCATGTTGATTGAGCATGTCTCAATGCCAGTGTAACAGTGCTAAGACAATGCCGGGTAATCCAGATCAGGAAGAGGATAAACTTCTGGCTACTAATAAGCAGATGCAGCTGTACTAAGAGGTCAGGAATTCGATCTAGCATGAATTATTGACCAGCCACAAGCAGCTGTTCAACTTGAAGGATACTCTGAAAATGACAGATACGTTGGATTTTCTGTTGAATAACACCCATGCAACACCGTAACACGTCAACATACTGTACTCCATTATTCAATTAGCAGCTAGGACTTCTACAAAAACTTAGTTCTAATCCATTAGTCTTTCTTACATGTCTTCAAAATATTTAGTTTAATTTGTTGGCACCAATGAAAATAATCAAACCCATCCAGAAATCATCTCTACCTTCCTACTACACTGTAACGACAGTACAATCGTCTCTACTTACTGCCACCTTTAATACGCAGATCTTTTTACCTGTCACTTGTGCTAGTTGTGAGTCTGAGTGTTACTGCATCTATACGTTTCCCGTAGCGTGGACAGCTGGGCGCAAACGCAACCGACGCTCTTTTCAGGTGCTAATTTTCAAACTGCACTCTCACAGTTGGCACTGCTGACGAGATGATGGTGTGGCTCTGCGTCGCTGACAAGTTAATGCTTTCATAATAGCGTTGGTGGAAGCATCCCGCCCATCAAAGTGCTAGAAACGGCCACGCGAGGGCCGGAAGTGGACTGGGGAGCGAGGTGCAACAAAGAGGTCTGCGTCTCTTGCCAGGTCTCGAGCCGAAAAGATGTTCCTTTCCTGTACTCTGTCCTCTCAGTCAGTCGCACGCCTCCACAGATTCTGATGTATCCATAGTCTTTAGCAACAAAGGTGGAGAATCGGTCGGTTTTACAGTATGATTACTTCGTTGTTATTGCAACATCCTCTTAGCCAGATGCCCCCGGGTTCACGACCACCTTGGAACGGCCATATTTCACAAGTGTTTGACCTGCGCCCTTCGAGACTGAAGCACTTCTGGTTCCTTCCCTAGGCCCTCTAATCTAAAAAACTGCCCAGCACTCCACACAGCCCTCGAAACTTTTTTAGTAACCCGCAGTTTGTAATGGACAGCCTCCGTGTGTAATGCACCTTTCAACTCTTAAACACACTCCGATACCCTACCAGCCAATGGCTCAAGTCAAGGAATCTACAAGCCTAGATGTCACAGAATCATCCGAGGCTCTAATTCAGGCTCTGCAATTGGCCGTTTTCCAAAAGTCTGCAGTCTTCCCCCTTTTAGGGACAGTTTCCCAACGTAAATGAAAGAGGCTGACCGAAGTATGACTCTGTGCTCTGTTTGACAAGGCTACTGGCAGAACGAGAATGACTCTTCAGCTTCCATTGGTGCTGACTTCGAATCTGTGCCATGAGCCAGCAATCCTTGTTACTTTTCCACTACTATCGATCCATTTTAGCTAATGCTCTTAGGCAGGTTCTGTCTGAACGAATTTTCTGGCTCTTATAGTTCAATTCTTTTGTCTTGGCGGTTCGCGCATGCCCGCCCAGACGCGGGAGATTGCAGCGTTGCCAGTTGCAAACGACGCACGCACCAAGCGAAGCACCGCCATAGTATAGTATAGTTCGCAAACTTACGTTTAGGGGTGAGCGCGCAGTTAATGAAGTAAAGCCACCACGGCCGCATTAACCCTTACGCTGCTACAGAGACGTGCTCCCCGCATTCCACGCTGTGCGCGATTTTTTCATCACTGCACTGCTCGCCTGTGCAGACACATGGTATTCCGACTGCTTTGACACACTTATCATTCGATTTAACAAAAACTATTTGGCCCAAAAATTTGATTTTTACACATCTTCTTGACCGATACCTTCCCCCTATAAATGACTTAATTTTATTTCTATGTTCAACGCAGTTATTGTGCAGCATTAAATGTAGTAAACCATTGCACGAAATTTTGAAGAGTTTGCAGAGGTAAAAGTACATAGCGTATACTTTGCGTATGGTCGATTTTAGTTGCTACAATGTTGAGAATGAAATGTGGACAAGCTACCTAAATTTCATATAAAATTTACTGTATAGCAATATCTCATTTAATTTAAATAGCAGATAGGTGTCGTATGTAATATTGAGAAATATTCAATCTTTCGCGACTGTAACAAAAGTTTTATTTACACCGGACGCGTTTGGCTTTATTTTAAAGCACTTCAATCAATCAAAAGGAAGTAGACAAAATACATTAAACAAAACTGTGGACTTACAAAAACATTAGGACTTGAGTGTACTGTGTATCAGTGAAGTGCTCTGAACTATGTCGAATATAATTGTTGTGTGCAGCACACACAAACAGCATTTATTTGCTGAAACACTGATCAGTCGACAGAAACGTTGAATATTGTGTTACCGCAGCACGAACCTATGAAAGGTGACTTGGGAATGGAGGAGACAAAATACTGTCCACTGAAGATGCTTCAAAAGAGAAAAACGCGTCTGGTCTAAATACGACGCTTATTACAGTTGCAGAAGAGGAATATATTTGAATACCATTGGTAAAACTGCGACTGTGGAATAAAAACAAGAAAGAGAACATGAGTACCATTGTGTATGTGCCTTACCTTTCATTGATTGAAGTGCTTTAAAATAAAGCCAAACGCGCCCGGTGTACATGAAACTTTTATTACAGTCGCGAAATATGGAATATTTCTCAATATTACATACGACATCTATCTGGTACTTGAGTTAAACGAAATATTGTTATACAGTAAATTTTATATGAAATTTAGGTATCTTGTCGACATTTCATTCTCAACATTGTGGAAACTAAATTCGACCATATGGACAGTATACACTATGGATTTATACCTCTGCAAACTCTTCAAAATTTCTTGTAATGGTTTACTACATTTAATGCTGCACAATAACTCCGTCGAACATCGAAACAAAAATAAGTCATTTATGGGGGGAATGTATCAGTAAGGTGTAAAAATCAAATTTTTGAGCCATTTAGTTTCTGTTAAATCGAATGATAAGTGTGTCAAAGCAGTCGGAACACCATGTGTCTGCACAGGCGAGCAGTGCAGTGATGACAAAATCGCGCACGGCGTGGAATGCGGGGAGCACGTCTCTGTAGCAGCGAAAGGATTAATGAAGAGACAAAGCACTAGACATTTAAAAAAACTACATTCAAACGATTAAAATTCATGAAGCAAGACACTTCGATATTGTTTTTAAATAAAGAAAATGTTAAGCACAAGGTTTGAACTCAAATCCATTCGCTTACCACACCGGCACCTTATCCATTACGCTAACGCAGCTCGTCATTTAATGAAACTCCTGGAGGAGTCTAAAATGTCACTCAAAATACCGAAAGACACTGTTGGTATGACTGTGAATTACTCACGCTTCGTCGAAGTACAATAGGAAATAAACAATTACCCCTGTTCTTTATTGTGAAAAAGCGTTTCATGAGAACGATACAAACACCATTCCTTGCTATCTTCTGAGTTAGGTGGCTTATTGCTTGTTCGGTTTAAATAATTAATAGAATATGAAGCAATTGGTATAAAGAATGCTTTTCCCATACTTTCTATAAAAGAAAGTCGGCTATCAAGACATTGCTTTTGTTCTATTAAATATGGTTCAAATGGCTCTGAGCACTCTGGGACTTAACTTCTAAGGTCATCAGTCCCCGAGAACTTAGAACTACTTAAACCTAGCTAACCTAAGGACATCACACACATCCATGCCTGAGGCAGGATTCGAACCTGCGACCGTAGCGGTCACGCGGTTCCAGACTGTAGCGCCTTTAACCGCTTGGCCACCCCAGCCGGCTTTGTTCTATTACTTTATTTATGACTGAACGTTTCTAAAACTGAAGACACTCGTCCATGGTCGGCACTGCAGTCGAGCTCTGACAATGTCGTTCTCTGTTCATTGGCTGACTGTGTTTTGTGACGTCAGATGCGCAGAACGAACCTAAACTCGGCCGCCGTCATAAATGACGAGCAGTATAGTCGGTGGTAAGGATAAGCATAGACAGTACAGAGGAGAGACACCTCGGCAAGGAAGCCCAAGTGCGGTATGCGGAATTTGGCTGTCCACCCTTGTTGCTATCGGCACTGACCATGACGGAAGGGGCAGGGTGTATTGTCAGCCACCCTACCTGCCCTCTGATCTCTATTCTGTAATACGGTGCTGAGCAAAGCTTCGTAAGAAAACCGATACTGCAACAATTTCACTGCAGAATAACGGACTGTAATGATCCAGCTCGTTGGATTGTCTGCCGGCAAATTAATTAATATATTGAACTCAACAAATGCGACTCGTATTAACACGTAATTATTCCCTACTCGAAAGGTGTGGTTGTATTGTTGCATTCTTCGGTACTGGCACGTTATACGTCAAACTTATGCACATTTAATAAGCTTACTTCAATGCAAAAGAGAAAAACACAATAATATTTGTGGCAGACTAGTTAAACCATGAAGTTTATTGACTTGCTTTCTATATTACTGTACCTGGCCAGATCATATATATCAAGTTATATTAGACATATGTTTACAGATCTGCATAAAATCTCACCTTTGCCAACTGATCAGATATATTGCCTTGTGTGTCTTTAAAACTGCCCTAGGATATAAGACTACGTCTTTAGCAGTTTTGAATATAGTATATTTAATGCCATGTATTATTGTGAGTAGCGTGGAGAGCTGCATCAAACCAGTCTCAGGACTGAAGACCACAACAACAACAACAAACAATATATTGTTGTGTACTAACTTGGCCAGTGGTCCTTTATTATTGCAGAAATAATTCTCTATGGAGGACGGTTAAGTGAAAAATAGTGAATTCTTAAACAACAGAATAATAATGTGGACCGCTGCTGTTTTCGGTCAGGCCAAAACTGTTGCTCTCTTCCAACGGTAATATATAACTATATACTAACTTGAAGTACTAGAATAACGTTTTAAGGTTTGATTTCTTTTTATTGTCTGTTCTATTCTCCGGTCTTAAGGTTGTTCTGGTAGGTTCTTTCTACGTTTACTATCTTGGTGAAAGTCTTCAACACTGTTTATTTGGTATATCCAAAAGGACTTCATCAAAAATATGAAGGGTCTTGCTTATTAAGAAACTTCTGGGGCAGTCTGTCGTTATTAAACATTTGCAGCATTCCGAGCCACACTCTTCTATAGGGTAAAATTAACATAATTACGAGTATAATGCTGTTTCGGCAGCCTCATGCGTACCGATCTTGCTGATTCAGCGAAACTTCATAGTTAATACACATATCAAAACAAGTTTTGCATCACCTCGGTTCTGAGTGTTTGGAAACCTGCACAGAAAATTGGAATAGAGATAAGCATAAACATCATTTCCGCCCTTTTGGTTGGTGGTGAAACCCACACATTGCATGTTGTATCACCATATAGCGAGACCTTCACAGGTGGTGGTCCAGATTGCTGTGCACACCGGGACTCTAATACCCAGTAGCAAGTCCTCTTGCTTGGATGCATGCCTGTATTCGTCGTGGAACACTATCCACAAGTTCATTAAGACACTGTTGGTCCATATTGTCCCACTCCTCAACGGCGATTCGGCGTAGATCCCTCAGAGTGGTTGGTGGCTCACGTCGTCCATAAACATGCCTTTTCAGTCTATCCCAGGCATAAGCGATAGGGTTCATATCTGGAGAACATTTTGGCCACTCTGGTCTAGCGATGTCGTTATCCTGAAGGAAGTCACACATAAGGTGTGCACGGTGAGGGGCGCGAATTTTCCTCCATCAAGACGAATTCCTCGCCAATATGCTGCCGATATGATTGCACTATCCGTCGGAGGATGGCATTCACGTATCATACAGCAGTTACGGCGCTTTCCATGACCACCAGCGGTGTACACGGCCCCACATAATGCCACCCCATAACAGCAAGGAAACTCCACCTTAACCACTCCCTGGACAGTGTGTCTTAGACATACAGTCTGAGCGGGGTGCCCCAAAACACGTCTCCGACGATTATGTGGTTGAAGGCATATGCGACACTCATCGGTGACGAGAACGTGATGTCAATCCTGAGCGGTCCATTCGGCATGTTGTTGGGCTCATCTGTACCGCGCTGCATGGTGTCGTGGTTGCAAAGATGGACCTTGCCATGGACGTCGGGAGTGAAGTTGCCCATCATGCAGCCTATTGCGCAGAGTTTCAGTTGTAACACCACGTCCTGTGGCTACTCCAAAAGCATTATTCAACATGGTGGCGTTGCTGTCAGGGTTCCTCTGAGCCTTAATCCATCGGTAGCGGTCATCCACTGCAGTATTAGCCCTTGGGCGGCCTGAGCGAGGCATGTCATCTATAGTTCCTGCCTCTCTGTATCTCCTCCATGTCCCAACAACGTCGCTTTGGTTCACTCCGAGACGCCTGGACACTTCACTCATGAGAGCACTTCCTGGCACAAAGTAAAAATGCGGGCGCGATCGAACCACGGTATTGACAGTCAAGGTATGGTTGAACTACAGACAATACGAGCCGTGTACCTCCTTCCTGGTGGAATGACTGGAACTGATCGGCTGTCCGACCCCCTCCGTCTAATAGGTGCTGCCTATACATGGTGGTTTACATCTACGGGAGGATTTAGTGACATCTCTGAACAGTGAAAGGGACTGCATCTGTGATACAGTAACCACAGTCAACGTCTATCTTCAGGAGTTCTGGGAACCGAGGTGATGCAAAACTTCTTTCCTGTGTGTATATTTAGTTGCGAATATTTCTTAATAGAGTTTATTGTAGATGTAATAAATTTACGTTTTTAATTGAATGAGGGTAGCGTTTATTACAGGCTGTGTGTAACCTTTTCTTGATTGCCTTTTCTCTGACTGCGTCCGTGGTGCATAATGGATCTGCATAATTGTTGCATAAATGTTGCTCAATAAAATTCTCTTGTAAATTTTCACAGGGATTAGCTCTAAACCACTTCCAACGCGCTTTAGGTCGTTTGAGAATCCGATAACATTTCCATCGCTTGTCGAAGACACTCACTACGGGTTCTCGTAGTTATACATCAGTATTATTTCATCACATTTTTTATGACATTCAGAACGGATCTGTTCCTCAGAAGTGTAATATCTGAAACTTTACTAATGAACAAAATCAACCATTGTGATTCTAGACTTTTAATTGCCTTTTATTCCAAACCACCGTCACTTATCCCTCTGTCAGAATTTATATTTCACATAACATTTTCAAAAGGAAAAATTTCACTGCTTACTGGTTACCGTGGCATCTCAAAACAATTCAGAATCTCCCGTATCGAGGCAGCGGTGAAGCTGTTGCTGTATCAGACCAGTCCAGAATACATCTTAGGCGCTTAATTACCATGGACGAGAGATTTATTTGTCACTTTCACTTCGCTTCAAATGAGCACAGCAGTCAGTGGAAACATGAAGATTCACCAATCACAGCAAAGGCACAGACCAGATTGTTTTGGACTGTCGTGGAGTAGTACTAACGGAATAGTCTCGTTAGAGGAAAATTGTCGCAGGAACACACTATCGAAACCTCCTGACGTTATTCCGGCTAGGCTGTCAAGACGAAGGAGTCGGGGAAAGTTTTGACTTTTTCCAGTGGCGCAACCCAGCTCTATCTGGACAAGGAACAACCACCAATGCTGGTACTTCGGGCAATGAAATTGAAACTCAACGCTTGATATTCCCCTGACACGGCTATCACTTATTGCGTGATAAGTATTTCCAGAAGGACGACGAGATTTTTTTTTAGGAGTGAGGTATTTTCTTTTACCCTTGTGCGCCACTCAGAAACTAAGAAGGATTGCGGGCGTGTGGAGGACACAGAATTCGCAGAGCCGGCGTCTAGAGACTCAGATGGCTAATCTCTGGGGGCTCTGCAGTGCGTAGCGAGGCGGCAGCTGCAGCAAAAGCAGCGGCTGATGCGCTAATTGGGGTTGGCAGCTGCCACACACGGCTCAGCCTTCGCCTGCCTCTCCAGGCAACCCGCAACGCACGCTCGAGTTCACAAGGGCACACCGAGCTCCGCGGCATCAGATATGTAACATTTAATTCCGCGCCTTAGATTAATCTGAGCAAATAACCAGCTTGTCAGCTTGTTGGGTAACACGTTGCAATACGACCCTTCTCTGTCAATGAATATCTCCTCATTCAAACTTTTTTCGAGAGGTAGACAATAATATAAAGGAGGTGTTTTAAAGACGTTCATCCGCTTTCATCAAATGTAGCGCTTTCATTCAACCAAATCTTCTACGGATAAATTTGAAGTTCCGTATAGAAGTAGAAAGCTTTTATTTTAAACAGTACCATTCATTTTTTCAAGCGTATATCTTTTACAACAGGGCTGGCAATGGCGTGCCAAAATGCATGCGAGTCAAATGTGCAAGCTGCATGCGAGCCGAAAAAGGGCCTGTCTCGTTTGTCTTCGGTCCTTCTCCCAAGTACCCGTTACAGCGCCACATTTGATTTAGTACTGCGGTGTAACATTTTTATGGTCGCCACAGCTCTCTCCAGTTCGGCAGAACCGTGGGGTCAGCGATGTTTATCCTTCACTGTTTGTTTGTTATGTGAAGGACATTTGCTGAGCCATTGGCTGTTCGCCCAAAAAGAGGCAATCTCTTGATCTGTCATCACAAGCCTTCAAAAATGAATTGAAATGAAAGAACAGAGGTTTGACAATTCTCAGTATCTATTATGCAGTGGTATAAAATGTCATTGCAGTACCACACAGAAAAAAATTTAAAGGTTTAATTGACATGTGTCAAAATTTCAGGTGTAGAGCACGTGAAGCAACTTTTGGTAACAATAAAGGTTTATGAAGTGGAAATTGTCTGCTGCAACAGTTTTCTATGGAACTGAACGAAGTTTATGGAGACTACTGTACCTCTGCAAGGTACTTTGGTAAAATTAATCTACATGTCTGCAACAATTTTATTTTATTTAGAGTAACTATTCTAGCATTCATGAAAGAAAAAGGAGTGCAGGAATGATGTTAGAGCATCCAGAGCCGATTGCAGAACTTGCACTTTAGGTGGACTTGACTGCGCACTGCCCGTAGTCACACATTATGTGAGAAACAACTAATTTCCGATTTGGTGCGGATGTATTTAAAAAGAAAATCACATTCTAGAAGGGACCAGTTCTGCGGAATACGACCCAGTTCACAAAGCTCCTGGTGTTTGAGAAAACGCGAGGTTTGAAGAATAAATCTCGGTCTTGAAAGAATTACAGGAATATTATTCTAAAAGTTTTGATGACTCTGCCAATCTTATATGTGTTTTCGAGCTGTTTTTCGAGACCATTGCCGTTTGAGTTGAAAGCGCCCCTTTGCAAGTGCAGATGAAACTAACTGATCTGCAGTACAGCTCCTGTTTTAAAGACAAATCCTTTTACGTTAAAACTATTCAGGATGTCTATACTCTTTTCGTCAGGAACAGTTTCCAAGTCCTTATAATGAGATTGCAACAGCTGTACAGTATTTCGATCAAACATATGCTTCTAAAGACCTATTTTCGATTGTGAAACTAAGTATGTGAATATTTTGTGTCAAGCAGAGTGCAAACATCTTTGGAAGTGTCTGCGTCTGTCCGTATGCCGATATTTAGTGCAAGACGAAAACTGTGTAATTTCTTCAGCACACGAAAAACAGATAATACTTAAAATTTGCTTTGTTTGTGGTCTACGTCCTTGAAACATGAAACACAGAACCAAGTAATATAAAATTAATGAGAAACAGTTTACATTGCAATGGTTATTTTATTTAAAATGATCGCTTTCGGCCTAGTCTTCAAAGCAGCAACATCAGGTCAAGTTGGCGATGTCCAGGATGATCTCTACATCTACATCTACATCCATAATCCGCAAGCCACCTGACGGTGTGTGGCGGAGGGTACCCTGAGTACCTCTATCGGTTCTCCCTTCTATTCCAGTCTCGTATTGTTCGTGGAAAGAAGGTTTGTCGGTATGCTTCTGTGTGGGCTCTAATCTCTCTGATTTTATCCTCATGGTCTCGTCGCGAGATATACGTAGGAGGAAGCAATATACTGCTTGAATCTTCGGTGAACGTATGTTCTCGAAACTTTATCAAAAGCCCGTATCGAGCTACTGAGCGTCTCTAGTGCAGTGTGTTCCACTGGAGTTTATTTACCATCTTTCGCGATTACTAAATGATCCTGTAACGAAGCGCCGTGCTCTCCGTTGGATCTTCTCTATCTCTTCTATCAACCCTATCTGGTACGGATCCCACACTGATGAGCAGTATTCAAGGAGTGGGCAAACAAGCGTACTGTAACCTACTTCCTTTGTTTTCAGATTGCATTTCCTTAGGATTCTTCCAATGAATCTCAGTCTGGCATCTGCTTTACCGACGATCAACTTTATATGATCATTCAATTTTAAATCACTCCTAATGCGTACTCCCAGATAATTACGGAATTAACTGCTTCCAGTTGCTGACCTATTTTGTAGCTAACTGATAAAGGATCTTTCTTTCTACGTATTCGCAGCACACTACACTTGTCTACATTGAGATTCAATTGCCATTCCCTGCACCATGCGTCAATACGCTGTAGATCATCCTGCATTTCAGTACAATTTTCCATTCATACAACCTCTCGATACACCACAGCATCATCTGCAAAAAGCCTCAGTGAACTTCCGATGTCACCCACAAGGTCATTTATGTATATTGTGAATAGCAAAGGTCCTATGACACTCCCCTGCGGCACACCTGAAATCACTCTTACTTCGGAAGACTTCTCTCCATTGAGAATGACATGCTGCGTTCTGTTATCTAGGAACTCTTCAATCCAATCACACAATTGGTCTGATAGTCCATATGCTCTTACTTTGTTCGTTAAACGACTGTGGGGAACTGAATCGAACACCTTGCGGAAGTCAAGAAACCCGGCATCTACCTGTGAACCCGTGTCTATGGCCCTTTGAGTCTCGTGGACGAATAGCGCGAGCTGGGTTTCACACGACCGTCTTTTTCGAAACCCATGCTGATGCCTACAGAGTAGATTTCTAGTCTCCAGAAAAGTCATTATACTCGAACATAGCACGTGTTCCAAAATTCTACAACTGATCGACGTTAGTTCTGCTCCCTTCTTGAAAACGGGGATGACCTGTGCCCTTTTCCAATCCTTTGGAACGCTACGCTCTTCTAGAGACCTACGGTACACCGCTGCAAGAAGGGGTGCAAGTTCCTTCGCGTACTCTGTGTAAAATCGAACTGGTATCCCATCAGGTCTAGCGGCCTTTCCTCTTTTGAGCGATTTTAATTGTTTCTCTATCCCTCTGTCGTCTATTTTGATATCTACCATTTTGTCATCTGTGCGACAATCTAGAGAAGGAACTACAGTTAGATCTCAATCTGTAGCAGTTTCGGCGACTGAGGTCTGTTGACTGTTGTGGACATTGTCAATTTCAGGTAATCGTTCAAATGGCTCTGAGCACTACGGGACTTAATATCTGTGGTCATCAGTCCCCTAGAACTTAGAACTACTTAAACCTAACTAACCTAAGGACATCACACACATCCATGCCCGAGGCAGGATTCGAACCGTAACAGTCGCGCGGCTCCGGACTGAGTGCCTAGAACCGCGAGACCACCGCGGCCGGCTCAGGTAATCGTGCTGTTCTGAAGATGGTCTAAGATTGGGTAGAAATCTGTCATTTTAAAGAAAATAAACATTGCTATCTAGCCTGTTTTTCACTAATTTCATATACCAGGTGATCAAAAAGTCTGTATAAATTTTAAAACTTAATAAACCACGGAATAATGTGGATAGAGAGGTAAAAATTGACACACATGCTTGGAATGAAATGGGGTTTTATTAGAACCAAAAAAACATCATTCGCAAAATTTCCGACAGATGGCGCTGGACAGCAAAGCGTCAGTGACTGCGTATGACAATCGTGTATAAAAGGAGCTGTAATGAGAGAGAGAATCAAATGCGCCAGCAGTCGCAGCATGTTGACGTTACCTGAAAAGGCGCTTTTAGTGAAGCTGTATTATCAGAATGGGGAATGTCCTAGTTCAGCGTTACGATCCTATCACCATAGGAAGAGGATTCGAACGGGTAAAGGTCCGTTGACAAACGCAGCTGTGGCGAGAATGATTTCGAAGTTCGAAGCCACGGGTTGTTTAGACGATAGACCCCGTAGTGGACGACCGAGCACAAGGCGTAATGCTGCTGAGACAGTTAAGGAAGAAATGGAGACTGTAACGGGTTCGTCTATGCACGGGGAAGTCAGCGCTCGTGCAGTCGCACGTTGCACCGGTATTCCATACACAACTATTTGGTTGGCACTGAGGCGTACCCTCCGATGCTATCCGTACAAAATCCATCGGCATCATGAACTGTTACCTGGCGATTTAGTGAAGCGGAGGGCATTTGCGGTGTGGGCATTTCAAAAGATGGTGGAAGATGACGATTGGTTGAGTAACGTGCTGTGGACAGACGAAGTTCATTCTAAGCTCCGAGGGTCTGTTAACGCCCAAAACTGCAGAATTTGGGCTACCGAAAATCCTAGAACTGTCGTGGAAACTCCATTGCACGACGAGAAAGTCACAGTATGGGTTGTATTTACCACATCTACCGTTATCGGGCCTTTTTTCTTCGAGGAAATGCGTGATTCTGCTTTTGTAACTGCTGCCGTGACGGGTGAAAGGTACGCCGATATGTTACAGAATCGCATCATCCCCAGCCTGGCCGATAAACACCTGCAGGAACGTACGATGTTTATGCAGGATGGCGCTCCACCCCATATTGCTAGACGCGTGAAAGATCTTTGCGCGCGTCGTTTGGTGATGATCGTGTGCTCAGCCGCCACTTTCGTCATTCTTGGCATCCCAGGTCCCCAGACCTCAGTCCGTGCGATTTTTGGCTTTGGGGTTACCTGAAGTCTCATGTGTATTGTGATCGACCGACATCTCTATGGATGCTGAAAGAAGACATCCGACGCCAATGCCTCACCATAACT
Source organism: Schistocerca americana (assembly GCF_021461395.2). Lineage (NCBI taxonomy): Eukaryota > Metazoa > Arthropoda > Insecta > Orthoptera > Acrididae > Schistocerca > Schistocerca americana. The sequence continues at coordinate 45,183,868 of NC_060120.1, forward strand.
CCAGACATGCTTTACAGCGCTGTTCACAACATTATTCCTCGACTACAGCTATTGTTGAGGAATGATGGTGGACATATTGAGCCTTTCCTGTAGAGAACATCATCTTTGCTTTGTCTTACTTTGTTATGCTAATTATTGCTATTCTGATCAGATGAAGCGCCATCTGTCGGACAGTTCTTGAACTTTTGTATGTTTTTGGTTCTAATAAAACCCCATGTCATTCCAAGCACGTGTGTCAATTTGTACCTCTCTATCCACATTATTCCGTGATTTATTCAGTTTTCCAATTTATACTGACTTTTTGATCATCCGGTAGATTACAAGATCGATGTTCTCTGAAAATGTCGCCAAATATTACAAAACCAACTCGTATGCACTGCAAGTGCATTTCTATTAAAATGCGGCCCGTCGGCAGTTTCGCCCTCTTGGCAATCCTCAGGCTCAGATAGTGTGCGATGGTGATGGGGGAAGAAGGGAGAGGGCTAAGGTAGAATTCATGGCCATCACTCCGTTACAAGTGTACATGTATCACCTTACGGTACATTCCTTAATTGCCGTTAGAATTAAAGTTACTATTTGCTTTCACAAATGCTGAATGTGATCTCCACCAGATGCTTGACAAACAGCCAAACGAATATCACAATGCTCTCAAAATTTTCCTGGCAGGTTTAAAATTACTGTACTCACTGCTGGTGCTATGAGGCGTCCCAAGTACCCCAGAATTATTGGACGGGGAGACACATAGACGGAGTCTTTCAGAAATCCCACAAAAATGGTTACATATCGTATGATCAAATTACTTCGGAGACCAACGGTTCACTGTGAGGTCTGCACGCTACTTGCGATGGATCATTATTAAGAAAATCGAACACTTCAAATGGTTTATCCCGTTTAAAAATTAATTTTTGGCCTGTTGTCCTAAATTGTGGATAAAGCCAGATCTTCAAGGTATATATCATGGTTTGCGATTGCTATGAAAACCTTACCTACAAAGAGAACTGGCCGTAATCATTATATCGGGAAACGCCGTAAATCAGAAGAAGTTTTGTAGCCGTTCTCTCGTACCCGGTTGTGGTAGAGGCTTTGACAAAAGACGGGGACACAGCGGTAAATGCATGCTTGAAAATAAATGTAGATGCTAGCTGCGTCTGAAGGTTGCGTTGTTGTGTTTGACCACGGCGCCTGTGCCATATCGTTAATATACTGCATGTGTCAGCTGTGGTCAGGACAGTGTTAGATTTAGTTGTGAGTGCGTTATGTCGGCGCTAGGTACACTACTGGCCATTAAAATTCCTACACCAGACGAAATGCAGATGATAAACGACTATTCATTGCACAAATATATTATGCTAGAACTGACATGTGATTACATTTTCACGCAATTTGGGTGCATAGATCCTGAGAAGTCAGTGTCCAGAACACCACCTCTGGCCGTAATAACGGCCTTGATACGCCTGGGCATTTGAGTCAAACAGGGCTTGGATGGCATGTAGAGAAACAGCTGCCCATGCAGCTTCAACACGATACCATAGTTCATCAAGAGTAGTGACTGGCATATTGTGACGAGCCAGTTCCTCGGCCACCATTGACCAGACGTTTTCAATTGGTGAGAGATCTAGAGAATATGCTGGACAGGGTAGCAGTCGAACATTTTCTGTATCGAGAGTGGCACGTACAGGAACTTTAACTTGCGGTCGTGCATCATCCTGCTGAAATGTAGGGATCGAATGAATGGTAGAGCCACGGGTAGTAACACATCTGAAATGTAACGTCCACTGTTCAAAGTGCCGTCAATGCGAACAAGAGGTGACCGAGACGTGTAACCAGTGGCACCCCATACCATCACGCGGGTGATATGCCAGTATGGCGACGACGAATACACGTTTACCATGTGCGTTCACCGCGATGTCGCCAAACACGGATGCGACCATCATGATGCTGTAAACCGAACCTGGATTCATCCGAAAGATGACGTTTTGTCATTAGTCCACTCAGGTTCGTCGTTGAGTGCACCATCGCAGGCGCTCCATTCTGTGATGCAGCGTCAAGGGTAACCACAGACATGGTCTCCGCGATGAGAGTCCATGCTGCAGCAAACGTCGTCGAACTGTTCGTGCAGATGGTTGTTGTCTAGCAAACGTCCCCATTTGTTGACTCAGGGGTGGAGACGTTGCTGCACGATCCGTTACAGCCATGCCGATAAGATGCCTGTCATCTCGACTGCTAGCGATACGAGGCCGTTGAGATCCAGAACGGCGTTCCGTATTACCCTCCTGAACCCACCGATTCCATATTCTGCTAACAGTCATTGGATCTCGACCAACGTGAACTGCAATGTCGCGATACGATAAGCTGCAATCGTGATAGGGTACAATCAGACCTTTATCAAAGTCTGAAACGTGATTTTAAGCATTTCTGCTCCTTACACAAGGCATCACAACAACGTTTCACCATGCAACGCCGGTCAACCGGTGTTTGAGAAATCGGTTGGAAACTTTCCTCATGTGAGCACGTTATAGGTGTCGCCACCGGCGCCAACCTTGTGTGAGTGCTCTGAAAAGCTAATCATTTGCATATCACAGAATCTTCTTCCTGTCAGTTAAATTTCGCGTCTGTGGCACGTCGTCTTCGTGGTGTAGCAATTTTAATGGCCAGTAGTGTAGTTGGTGATCGTATGGTGAGTGCTTCTGTGGTGACACCGCCAGACACCACACTTGCTAGGTGGTAGATTAAATCGGCCGCGGTCCATTTAGTTCATGTCGGACCCACGTGTCGCCACTGTGTAATCGCAGACTTAGCGCCACCACAAGGCAGGTCTCGTGATACGAACAAGCACTCACCCCAGTTGTACGGACGACCTAGCTAGCTACTAGATGTACGAAGCCTTTCACTCTCATTAGCCGAGAGACAGAATAGCCTTCAGCTAAGTTAATGGCTACGAACTAGCAAGGCGCCATTAGCCTTACAGTGATTGTAATTAAAGTCTCCTATGTATAGTCAAGAGCGATGTACCACAATGATTGATTAAAGATAAGTATTAATCCAGCTACGTACTTTTCTTCGTAGCATTAATTACGTAGCCTGTTCCAGTACCTGACGCCCGTCGGCGTGTGTGTGTACGCGTGCCTTTCTTTCGGCTACCCGTCACTGTGGACTGGCTGCCTTGTCAGTCCACTTCAGCTTCTGTAGCCAAGCTATCTGAAATTTCTTGTGTTTGAAGAGGCGCTATCTAAAGATTACACTGAATACAGGGAAACTAGAGAAACATCATCAGCTAAGTGACAACGCGGACGAAAGTGACTGTGAGATGCGGTCATTGAACATGACTTCGACGAATGGGCTAATAAGCGGACGACAGCAGCAAAAGCCACTGTAGGAACGAATATCGTACTCGCGAACCCTCTCAACACAAAAACAATTGGAGGGCGACCTGGAATTTCAAACAACTCATCAGTGATACAAAAACGGGAAAAAATGGTGCCGAATTCATAAAACCCGGACTGTGGAGACGTGTAAGAAAGTCATTTTCTCAGATGAATCTTCTTGCACACTGTTTTCAACTTCTGACTGAGTTCATGTCCCAGGAGACAAACATGACAAGAGGTTAGGTAGTGATTTTGGCAGCCACATCGTGATAATCCATGGGCCCCACATCGTCCGCGACTGATTTTTGCTTGCGCGAGGATGAATTGTCTCATCCCCCCTGGCTATCACAGTAGCCATAATGGAATAATACTGAGCCAGTGTCGTCTACTCTTGGAGACATGGATGCTGGCTCATTACTCACCTCCAACATGTCACAGTTTTTGCGTCAGAGTGTTATAGGATGCCCTTGAAAGCCATACAGGATCTGTATTTATCCATTTGGGGACGATTAGAGGTAGTTTTTAATGCCAACGATTTTCCTACAACGTATTGGGCACAGTAGTGTGTTGCGTTTATAGTGTTTCCATGTTTTTGTCATGGAGCAAAGGGATTGGCCACAGCAGCATTAGCCCCCCCCCCCTCAGCTTTCCACAACAGATTAATTATCAGTGGAATGGCAATCTGCAAAGCTATTTTACTCATTTTTTGACAGACCAGTGTCAGGTGTAACTTTGACTGAAGTGAAGGAATTCCAAGACACAAATGAACAGAGAGTATTGTAGAGATATGGACAGGAATATTGATTAGAATGGAAGTGAGAATGAAGTTCTGTAAAACTGATTGCCAGAGGGTAGATAACAGTTAATAACGATAGTAAAATTTCTTACACGGGGTAGGCATGATATGGTGATCTGAGTCACGATCAACATTCACAGAGCAGTGAAAGCTGCACATGTAAGCACACAAAAAAGTGTCTCTCGGCATGACACACAGAAACCATAGCCTACAAAATCTACACAAGCTAAAGTTGCTCAGCATTTCACGATGAAAAATATACAGAGTGTCCGAGTTAGAGGTAGATATGTAAGATGGCAAGAACTATGCCCCTTACATGAAGTCATTGAAGATCACTGAACTCACGTTGAATGAACAGTAGGGCTGAACAAAAGTGACTGACAAGGCACAATGCATCTTGTAGAGGGTATAGTATGGACGTATTGGAATAATTAATGTTGATTGATTGTTTTAAAGTAATTCACGTGCCATGAAAACTTTGTGAAAATGAGTTGATTTACTGGAGGCTAGTTTATCCCAAGGAAGTATTCAGAGTTGACCATGGCCGGGCTGGGGAGCAGCGAAAGGAAGCGACAATAGGCAGCTTAGGATAGTTCAAACCCTGAGAAAGCAGTAACGGGGTGCGGCCTCTAGCTGCCATAAGATGAGTGACATTGAGAGAGGGTGGTTGACCCCATGCTGGTATACCGGGAAGCAGACAGAGAACTTGTACACCTGTTGATAAATGTCCGTCGTCCTGTTTTCAGTGAATCATGTGAGAAAGCTGCGCAAAGCTACGGTGGAGTGGTCAACAGAGGCCAAAATATACGTGTTTGTGAATATAGCAACTTCATGCTGAATTCACAGTCTGCAGAGTCTGAAGTAAATCAGCTGAAGAGCGACAGAATGAGATACGCTGGCCTCTGATGGGAACATAGGACCAAGGAATTTCAAGTACTCTCCTGGGAGTCAGAATTCCGGAAAAAATGTGTTTTGTGCAGATGATAACCTTGATGGGTGGCCTGGGAAGAGCTAAATAGCAGAAGTTGAGAGGAAGGGAAATTTTGTGGGAATTGCGCTGCGATTGGTGTAAGCGATTTTGCTGGAGGGGAAACTGAGGCGAAGAGCAGACTGGCAGAAGTCTCTGTAGAAGTCTTCCATTCCCAGCCTGCGTAGAGTGCGGACGTGGCGTTCTTTACTCAGCTTGCCTGAGAGAGAGTGAGCATCTCTGCAGTTTAGGACTTAGCAAACGGAATGATTGAGCTTGGAGACAGAAAGTTTTCATTCAGCTATGTACTGAGCAAGATAGCTAGGAGTGAATAGATGAGCACAGCTTTGCAGCACCACGAGGTCGGACAACGCCCGCAGATCGATGCCACCCAGCCACGCTGAATTCGGTGATATTGCTCCCGCTCCGGCTTGAGTTAGGCCACTGATTAATTTGTTGGATCATGTCGTCAAAGTTTCCAGGAGGGTTTCATGGGCCGTGTATTGTAGAATTCTTCTCGCACTTCGCATTACGCCCGGGTCAGTCGATAGGAATTCCTTTTGATTTATTGTGCATTACTCCATGCAAACGCAATTTATTACCACTGCCTGTTAGGAGAATCATGTAATGTGAATTAAATTAAATTTGTGCTAATCGACTGCATCTGTTTTCAATCAAGTGGTTGAAATCCCAAGTCACTTTCTTAATTCATTTTATGTTCAACATTTGCATCTGATGTTCAATAGCTGAATATAACGTCAATGTGCACCCCTTTTTAATTAAAAGGGATCAATTCTGAATCAATTAATGTCAACACTGCCACTGCAGTTCAATCAGGAGTCACAGGGCCTTATTAATTTCTTTTCATTATCTGACATTGCGGCAGTTTTGCACTCTGTTGATCTGTTAGTCAATTAGCTGGGGTGAACACACGCCAAAACCAGATAAGTGACAGTTGGGGTGTCACACATACTAACAAACTCTTATATCGGAAGAACTCTAAGTTTCATAGTATTGGGTAATATGCAGTCAATAGAGACACTCTCGACACATTTCATTAATAGCGCTGAGTAGCATGGTGTATGCTTGCCAGTGAGAGTGTACACCTATCCCAACATATTGGCGAGCTAAATCTGCAGACCTTTGTTACTAGCGATATGGTGCCCTACCCCATTGCCCGGTCTGCTCGGTCTTCCGATATGATGAAATTCAGTACATGGGGGTTTATAAGGACATTCTTTACAGAACAGGGTTAGAGATCTGGTTGATCTTAGACACCGGATCTACGCTGCAGTAGAGGCCATTATACACTGAAGACCCAAATAAACTGGTACTAATTCGTGTAGGACACCCACGAGCACGCGTAAGAGCTGCTACACAACGTGGCATGAACTAACGTCTGGAGTAGTGCTGGAGGGAACTGAAACCATGAATCCTGCAGGACCGTCCATAAGTACCTAACAGCCACTCTGTAGCAATTCTGGACGTGTGGGGTCTCGCATTGTCCTGCTGAAATTGCCCAAGTCCGTCGGAATGCACAATGAACATGAATGGATGCAGGTGATCAGCCAGGATGATTACGTAGATATCACCAGTCAGTGTCGTATCTAGACGTATCAGGGGTTCCATATCACTCCAACTACACATGTTCCACATCATTACAGAATGTCCACCAGCTTCAATAGTCCCCTGCTAACATGCAGGGTCCATGGATTCATGAGGTTATCTCCATACCCGTACACGTCCATCCGCTCGATAAAATTTGAAACGAGACTCGTCCGACCAGACAGCACGTTTCCAGTCATCAACAGTTCAATGTCGGTGTTGACGTGACCAGGCGAGGCGTAGAGCTTTGTGTCGTGCCATCATCAAGGTCACGCGAGTGGACCTTCGGCTCCGAAGGCCCATATCGATGATGTTTCGTTGAATGGTTTGCACGCTGACACTTGTTGATGGCCCAACATTGAAATCTGCATCAATTTGCGGAATCATTGGACTTCTGTCACGTTCAACGATTCTCTTCAGTCTTCTTTGGTTCCGTTCTTGCAGGATCTTTTTCCGTCCGCAGCGATTCGTAGATTCGAAGATTTACTGTTTTACTGGATTACTGATGTTCACGGTACACTGCTGAAATGATCGTACGAGAAAATCCCCACTTCATCGCTACCTTGGTCCTGTAGCTCGTGCGCCGTCTATAACATCACGTTCAAACTGACGTAAATCTTGACAACCTGCCACGGTACCAACAGTAACCGATTTAACAACTTCGCCAGGCAGTTGTTGTCTTATATAGGCGTTTCCGAACGCAGCGCCGTACTCTGCCTATTTACGTATCTCTGTATTTAAATAAGCATGTCTATACCAGTTTCTTTGGCCTTTCGTTGCACCTATCATGCACATGAACATGTGGCTAGAACTGGAAGTACTCTTGCGATATCTGTCAAGCTACGAACGGTGTCCACACTGAACTGCAACAATAAGCAGAAAAATGTTTCAGTTCTGGTCTACAGGACTGCGCAAATGAAGCTGTACACCTTAATAGATGCAGAAATATAAACGAGTGCTTTTGTATACACCCTATCCCGGACACTCTGTGTAAGTGTGTCTTATACAGTCTTAAATGAACTAAAACAGTGTACATTGGGAATGCTTAACATGCTATCTCCATCTGCCTAAATATGGGGCGCTCCTCGCAACAACAACCATCACACTCCAACATGCCAACATGCAAATATATGGGAGTCAGATAATTGCACAAATTCAAGAAACGCACATCCATAGTGAATATCATTATAGACTGGCTGTGCAACATCATACTCATAACTTTCTAATGGCATGATCACTTGAATTTGCTCTATTTTAGTGATCTCGGTAGGACACTTTATTTTTGCAAGCTGCTGAATCTGTTTTGAATAATGGACGAACCATGCTTCTGGTGAACATGTTTAATGCCACCTAATGATCTTCTCCACCACAAAATGTACTTCACTGATTTCGACAAGTAGTCCATGAATTAAGATTTCCATATCTTCAGTTAGTTCATATTATAAGTTCTTTTGAATTAAATATTAATTTATGATTAATTTTATTACAAATGGCTTTATTAATTAGTCATGGGGTGGCAATGTCAATGTTTGTGATCATTTGGTGTGGCTCATACTTCCCCAGTTTCGTGATAAACTATTGCTGATCGATTGCATAAGACAAAACATCGTCAGTTCAGATTGTAGATGTGTTTGTCAAGTCTGTTGCAACGACTGTAGTCAATAGTGGTACCTATATGTTCGTTCGTATCAGTTAACTGGCGATGCCTGTTGCTAGACTCTAGAAAGCGTTCTGGTTGAGGCAGTCGTAACAGCTTGCTCCATTTGGTGGGACTACAATGGTATGGTAGCTGATGCCATTCTAAACCGCGTACAGTATTAATTTCACAACTGTTACATAACTTATTGCTTTAAAAGTTCAACATTTAATACGTGTACGGCTCTCATGCGGTGTTCCTATTGTATATTCTGCTTCGCTTCTGTTTTATCTAATGTAGACATTCGAAATTGAATTTGATGTTTCATTCCTTGCTATTCGGGAGGCTTGCAAATAAATGAAGGGGCACTCGTCAAGTCATCGTGGCATCCCCGAAGCCTCAGCTGTAGATTCTCAGTGCACTTCCAGAGAACTACTGTTCCTCTGACAGTAAATCGCGTATGCAATACTGTTGTAGATCACCGATGAAGCCTCACATGTCTGAAGACTCACCCGATCAGCAAAACCCGAAGCGTCATAAATGAGCCTATATCAGAGCACTAAGTTTCTCGTAATAAGACAAACCGAGTGAACCGCTCATACGATCCATGGACGAAACATACGAAAGAAAAGATTTCAGTTTTCCATCTGGCCACCCAGGTTTTCCATGCTTTCATGAAGCAAATCAGTGCAAATGCATCTATGCCTGTCTTAAATTTGATACAATTGAGTCCTTCTCCCTTCAACATGAGTCTATGCTACCTCTGTAACGACCTCGACGTTGGCGGGTCGTTAAATTCCATGTTCCTTTCTTTTAATAAACGCTTCGTCAGTGGGACGTTAAATTTCGTTTCCTGCAGTGACAATTCTACAAGTTGTTGGCTATTTCAGTTCCCGTATGAGAACTCGCATTACGATTTGGTAATGGGTTTTCGTAGTTTACTTTCAATTCTGAAGACTATTGTGTATGCGAAATTTTCCAGTTGACTAATACTCATCATATCAAGTGACAGTCTTTCGAAGCTCATGGCCGTCCGGGGTGGCCGAGAGGTTCTAGGCGCCACAGCCCGGAACCAGGCGGCAGCTACGGTCGGAGGCTCGAATCCTGCCTTGGGCATGGATGTGAGTGACGTCCTTAGGTTACTTAGGTTTACGTAGTTCTAAGTCTAGGGGACTGATGACCTCAGATGTTAAGTCCCATAGTGCTTAGAGCCATTTGAACCATTTTTTCGAAGCTCATTGATTCACATCGTAAGTGGATCGTTGCCGTTATATTATGTTCTCTAGAAATTAATTTATGATTACGATGCGTCATATCCGTATCGCACCTGGTTACACTGTCAGAGGAATACCGGTACCAGTAAAGATGTAACTGCTGCAGTCATGGACTGTGCGGCTGGTCCCGGCGGGGGTTCGAGTCCTCAAAATGGTTCAAATGGCTCTGAGCACTATGGGACTTAACTTCTGAGGTCATCGGCCCCCTAGAACTTCGAACTACTTAAACATAACTAACCTAAGAACATCACACACAACCATGCCCGAGGCAGGATTCGAACCAGTTACCGTAGCGGTCGCGCGGTTCCAGTCTGTATCGCCTAGAACCACTCGGCCACTCTGGCCGGTTTTAGAGTCCTCCCTCGGGCATGGCTGTGTGTGTTTCTCCTTAGGATAATTTAGGTTATGTAGTGTGTAAGCTTAGGGACTGACGAAAAGAAATGTCGTGTGGCTATGGCCTCCCGTCGGGTAGACCGTTCGCCTGGTGCAAGTCTTTCGACTTGACGCCACTTCGGCGACCTGCGCGTCGATGGGGATGAAATGGTGATGATTAGGACAACACAACACCCAGTCCCCGAGCGGAGAAAATCTCCGACCCAGCTGGGAATCGAATGCGGACCCTTAGGATTGACAGTCTGTCAGGCTGACCACTGAGCTACCGGGGGCGGACAGGGACTGATGATCTTAGCAGTTAAGTCCCATAAGATATCACACACATTTGAACATTTGTAACTGCTGAAAGGCAAATACGTTTCTCATCAGTGTCTGCCACATAAATGTGCATCACTCACATTTTGATCTTTGTGAATGATTCATCTGAAGTATCTGGGCATAACATGCACTGATAAATCAAAAGTTTGCCGGGTACGTAAGGAGATGACATGGTGGCTGTTGTCGGTGATTTTAAAACATGCTGGGCAACCGCTTCACTGTTTCCAGAATGAGATTTTCACTCTGCAGCGGAGTGTGCGCTGATATGAAACTTCCTGGCAGATTAAAACTGTGTGCCCGACCGAGACTCGAACTCGGGACCTTTGCCTTTCGCGGGCAAGTGCTCTACCAACTGAGCTACCGAAGCACGACTCACGTCCGGTACTCACAGCTTTACTTCTGCCAGTACCTCGTCTCCTACCTTCCAAACTTTACAGAAGCTCTCCTGCGAGAGCACTTGCCTGCGAAAGGCAAAGGTCCCGAGTTCGAGTCTCGGTCGGGCACACAGTTTTAATCTGCCAGGAAGTTTCATATCAGCGCACACTCCGCTGCAGAGTGAAAATCTCATTCTGGAAACATCCCCTAGGCTGTGGCTAAGCCATGTCTCCGCAATATCCTTTCTTTCAGGAGTGCCAGTTCTGCATGTCTCGCAGGAGAGCTTCTGTAAAGTTTGGAAGGTAGGAGACGAGGTACTGGCAGAAGTAAAGCTGTGAGTACCGGACGTGAGTCGTGCTTCGGTAGCTCAGTTGGTAGAGCACTTGCCCGCGAAAGGCAAAGGTCCCGAGTTCGAGTCTCGGTCGGGCACACAGTTTTAATCTGCCAGGAAGTTTCATATCAGCGCACACTCCGCTGCAGAGTGAAAATCTCATTCTGGAAACATCCCTAGGCTGTGGCTAAGCCATGTCTCCGCAATATCCTTTCTTTCAGGAGTGCCAGTTCTGCATGTCTCGCAGGAGAGCTTCTGTAAAGTTTGGAAGGTAGGAGACGAGGTACTGGCAGAAGTAAAGCTGTGAGTACCGGACGTGAGTCGTGCTTCGGTAGCTCAGTTGGTAGAGCACTTGCCCGCGAAAGGCAAAGGTCCCGAGTTCGAGTCTCGGTTGGGCACACAGTTTTAATCTGCCAGGAAGTTTCATATCAGCGCACACTCCGCTGCAGAGTGAAAATCTCATTCTGGAAACATCCCCTAGGCTGTGGCTAAGCCATGTCTCCGCAATATCCTTTCTTTCAGGAGTGCCAGTTCTGCATGTCTCGCAGGAGAGCTTCTGTAAAGTTTGGAAGGTAGGAGACGAGGTACTGGCAGAAGTACAGCTGTGAGTACCGGACGTGAGTCGTGCTTCGGTAGCTCAGTTGGTAGAGCACTTGCCCGCGAAAGGCAAAGGTCCGGAGTTCGAGTCTCGGTCGGGCACACAGTTTTAATCTGCCAGGAAGTTTCATATCAGCGCACACTCCGCTGCAGAGTGAAAATCTCATTCTGGAAACATCCCCTAGGCTGTGGCTAAGCCATGTCTCCGCAATATCCTTTCTTTCAGGCGTGCCAGTTCTGCATGTCTCGCAGGAGAGCTTCTGTAAAGTTTGGAAGGTAGGAGACGAGGTACTGGCAGAAGTAAAGCTGTGAGTACCGGACGTGAGTCGTGCTTCGGTAGCTCAGTTGGTAGAGCACTTGCCCGCGAAAGGCAAAGGTCCCGAGTTCGAGTCTCGGTCGGGCACACAGTTTTAATCTGCCAGGAAGTTTCATATCAGCGCACACTCCGCTGCAGAGTGAAAATCTCATTCTGGAAACATCCCCTAGGCTGTGGCTAAGCCATGTCTCCGCAATATCCTTTCTTTCAGGAGTGCCAGTTCTGCATGTCTCGCAGGAGAGCTTCTGTAAAGTTTGGAAGGTAGGAGACGAGGTACTGGCAGAAGTAAAGCTGTGAGTACCGGACGTGAGTCGTGCTTCGGTAGCTCAGTTGGTAGAGCACTTGCCCGCGAAAGGCAAAGGTCCCGAGTTCGAGTCTCGGTCGGGCACACAGTTTTAATCTGCCAGGAAGTTTCATATCAGCGCACACTCCGCTGCAGAGTGAAAATCCCATTCTGGAAACATCCCCTAGGCTGTGGCTAAGCCATGTCTCCGCAATATCCTTTCTTTCAGGAGTGCCAGTTCTGCATGTCTCGCAGGAGAGCTGTAAAGTTTGGAAGGTAGGAGACGAGGTACTGGCAGAAGTAAAGCTGTGAGTACCGGACGTGAGTCGTGCTTCGGTAGCTCAGTTGGTAGAGCACTTGCCCGCGAAAGGCAAAGGTCCCGAGTTCGAGTCTCGGTCGGGCACACAGTTTTAATCTGCCAGGAAGTTTCATATCAGCGCACACTCCGCTGTAGAGTGAAAATCTCATTCTGGAAACATCCCCTAGGCTGTGGCTAAGCCATGTCTCCGCAATATCCTTTCTTTCAGGAGCGCCAGTTCTGCATGTCTCGCAGGAGAGCTTCTGTAAAGTTTGGAAGGTAGGAGACGAGGTACTGGCAGAAGTAAAGCTGTGAGTACCGGACGTGAGTCGTGCTTCGGTAGCTCAGTTGGTAGAGCACTTGCCCGCGAAAGGCAAAGGTCCCGAGTTCGATTCTCGGTCGGGCACACAGTTTTAATCTGCCAGGAAGTTTCATATCAGCGCACACTCCGCTGCAGAGTGAAAATCTCATTCTGGAAACATCCCCTAGGCTGTGGCTAAGCCATGTCTCCGCAATATCCTTTCTTTCAGGAGTGCCAGTTCTGCATGTCTCGCAGGAGAGCTTCTGTAAAGTTTGGAAGGTAGGAGACGAGGTACTGGCAGAAGTAAAGCTGTGAGTACCGGACGTGAGTCGTGCTTCGGTAGCTCAGTTGGTAGAGCACTTGCCCGCGAAAGGCAAAGGTCCCGAGTTCGAGTCTCGGTCGGGCACACAGTTTTAATCTGCCAGGAAGTTTCATATCAGCGCACACTCCGCTGCAGAGTGAAAATCTCATTCTGGAAACATCCCCTAGGCTGTGGCTAAGCCATGTCTCCGCAATATCCTTTCTTTCAGGAGTGCCAGTTCTGTATGTCTCGCAGGAGAGCTTCTGTAAAGTTTGGAAGGTAGGAGACGAGGTACTGGCAGAAGTAAAGCTGTGAGTACCGGAAGTGAGTCGTGCTTCGGTAGCTCAGTTGGTAGAGCACTTGCCCGCGAAAGGCAAAGGTCCCGAGTTCGAGTCTCGGTCGGGCACACAGTTTTAATCTGCCAGGAAGTTTCATATCAGCGCACACTCCGCTGCAGAGTGAAAATCTCATTCTGGAAACATCCCCTAGGCTGTGGCTAAGCCATGTCTCCGCAATATCCTTTCTTTCAGGAGTGCCAGTTCTGCATGTCTCGCAGGAGAGCTTCTGTAAAGTTTGGAAGGTAGGAGACGAGGTACTGGCAGAAGTAAAGCTGTGAGTACCGGACGTGAGTCGTGCTTCGGTAGCTCAGTTGGTAGAGCACTTGCCCGCGAAAGGCAAAGGTCCCGAGTTCGAGTCTCGGTCGGGCACACAGTTTTAATCTGCCAGGAAGTTTCATATCAGCGCACACTCCGCTGCAGAGTGAAAATCTCATTCTGGAAACATCCCCTAGGCTGTGGCTAAGCCATGTCTCCGCAATATCCTTTCTTTCAGGAGTGCCAGTTCTGCATGTCTCGCAGGAGAGCTTCTGTAAAGTTTGGAAGGTAGGAGACGAGGTACTGGCAGAAGTAAAGCTGTGAGTACCGGACGTGAGTCGTGCTTCGGTAGCTCAGTTGGTAGAGCACTTGCCCGCGAAAGGCAAAGGTCCCGAGTTCGAGTCTCGGTCGGGCACACAGTTTTAATCTGCCAGGAAGTTTCATATCAGCGCACACTCCGCTGCAGAGTGAAAATCTCATTCTGGAAACATCCCCTAGGCTGTGGCTAAGCCATGTCTCCGCAATATCCTTTCTTTCAGGAGTGCCAGTTCTGCATGTCTCGCAGGAGAGCTTCTGTAAAGTTTGGAAGGTAGGAGACGAGGTACTGGCAGAAGTAAAGCTGTGAGTACCGGACGTGAGTCGTGCTTCGGTAGCTCAGTTGGTAGAGCACTTGCCCGCGAAAGGCAAAGGTCCCGAGTTCGAGTCTCGGTCGGGCACACAGTTTTAATCTGCCAGGAAGTTTCGCTTCACTGTTGTTGAATGTTCTGATCCTATGGTTTGGTATTAGTACTGAGGCCTTCCTCCAGGGACTAGCTGCAAGCCGTGGCACCCAATTTTCTCTTAATTTCTTTATTAATCAGATATTTGCAGTCCACCTCATAACAACGGACTGCCAGCAGCCAAATTGCCACTCCTAAGCCTTCGCATTGACATTTCTACAGTTTCAAAATAAAATGTGATAGAAAATAAAAGCGGTGGTAAGGTTTGTTGTTATGTGGTGTAGTTTCTCTCTACTTTGAACATGATTCGATGGTGACGTCTTGTAGCTGTGGGTATAGATTGAGGTGCGGAAAGTATTTTAGGAGAAAATTCTATGGAAAACGATGTCGGATTTCTATACGGGAAAGAACTGATAGGTGGGTTGCAAGTTTGAGGAGAAGGATGGTTTGTCATCTGAGCAAGGAAACGGTGGGCATCCTATATTTGGAATTGGATGGGATGGGGTGGTGCGGGTAGTGAAGGTTCTAGTTTCTTTCTGTGTGCGTTTATCGCAGCAATTACTGATGACTAACTATTCAATAACGTAATTAGGTTTGTGGTATGGGTTAACAGCTTTCGTAGTGGATTCAGGACGTTGCTTACGTGGCACCTGTTTTGTTTACATACACTGCATATGTCTTCGAAACACGAAGGGTAGGAGGTGATGTCGGTAATTTATAACTGATGCATCTTTGTCGATACGCACTTAGTATCGACGTTCAACAGAGGTTTCCCCGCACCGGCTACGAGATGAGCCGCTGTGGTAACATCCGTGAGTGGTGCGAGGTGTCGTTGGTTGGTGACGGGAATCAGTGGCGTGTGCGAGCGACTAGCAGGAGGACCCGCCTATTTGAAGTACAAAACACTGCCGATTGGGGCCTGGTGTACGAAGCGGCAGAGAGGAAGTCGCGGTGGTCTCCACGGTCGTGAAGTACAATTTCACTGATGCGGCAGGACAATGGCACAGAGTGCTACGAGCCGAGGACACAGCGGGATACAGTATCTATATCTACATCTACATGATTACTCTACAATTCACATTTAAGTGTTTGGCAGAGGGTTCATCGAAGCAGAATCATACTACCTCACTACCATTCCACTCCCGAACAGCGCGCGGGAAAAACGAACAGCTAAACCTTTCTGTTCGAGCTCTGATTTCTCTTATTTTATTTTGATGATCATTCCTACCTATGTAGGTTGGGCTCAACAAAATATTTTCGCAATCGGAAGAGAAAGTTGGTGACTGAAATTTCGTAAATAGATCTCGCCTTGACGAAAAACGTCTTTGCTTTAATGACTTCCATCCCAACTCGCGTATTGTATCTGCCACACTCTCTCCCCTATTACGTGATAATTCAAAACGAGCTGCCTTTTTTGCACCCTTTTGATATCCTCCGTCAGTCCCACCTGGTAAGGATCCCACACCGCGCAGCAATATTCTAACAGAGGACGAAGGAGTGTAGTGTAAGCTGTCTCTTTAGTAGACTTGTTGCATCTTCTAAGTGTCCTGCCAATGAAACGCAACCTTTGGCTCGCCTTCCTCACAATATTATCTATATGGTCTTTCCAACTGAAGTTGTTCGTAATTTTAACACCCAGGTACTTGGTTGAATTGACAGCCTTGAGAATTGTACTATTTATGGAGTAATCGAATTCCAACGGAACTCGTGTGGAAATGGCTCTGAGCACTATGCGACTTAACTTCTGAGGTCATCAGTCGCCTAGAACTTAGAACTAATTAAACCTAACTAACCTAAGGACATCACACACATCCATGCCCGAGGCAGGATTCGAACCTGCGACCGTAGCGGTCACGCGGTTCCAGACTGAAGCGCCTTTAACCGCACGGCCACACCGGCCGGCGCTACTCATGTGGAATTTCGCTATTTAGCGTCAACTGCCACCTGCCACACCATACAGCAATCTTTTCTAAATCGCTTTGCAACTGATACTGGTCTTCGGATGACCTTACTAGTCGGTAAATTACAGCATCATCGGCGAACAACCTAAGAGAACTGCTCAGATTGTCACCCAGGTCATTTATATAGATCGGGAACAGCAGAGGTCCCAGGACGCTTCCCTGGGAAACATCTGATATCACTTCAGTGTTACTCGATGATTTGCCGTCTATTACTACGAACTGCGACTTTCCTGACAGGAATCCAGTCGCACAGCTGAGACGATACCCCATAGGCCCGCAGCTTGATTAGAAATCGCTTGTGAGGAACGGCGTCAAAAGCTCTCCGGAAATCTAGAAATACGGAATCAACTTGAGATCCCCTGTCGATAGCGGCCATTACTTCGTCCGAATAAAGAGCTAGCTGCGTTGCACAAGAACGATGTTTTCTGAAACCATGCTGATTACGTATCAATAGATCGTACCCTTCGAGGTGATTCATAATGTTTGAATACAGTATATGCTCCAAATCCCTACTGCAAACCGACGTCAATGACATAGGCCTGTAGTTCGATGGATTACTCCTACTACCCTTCTTAAACACTGGTGCGACCTGCGCAATTTTCAATCTGGAGGTACAGATCTATCGGTGAGCGAGCAGTTGTATATGATTGCTAAGTAGGGAGCTATTGTATCAGCGTAATCGGAAAGGAACCTAATCGGTATACAATCTGGACCTGAAGACTTGCCCGTATCAAGCGATTTGAGTTGCTTCGCAACCCCTAAGGTATCTACTTCCAAGAAACTCATGCTAGCAGCTGTTAGTGTTTCAAATTCTGGAATATTCCATTCGTCTTCCCTGGTGAAGGAATTTCGGAAAACTGCGTTCAATAACTCCGCTTTAGCGGCACAGTCGTCAGTAACAGTACCATCGGCACTGCGCAGCGAAGGTATTGACTGCGTCTTGCCGCTTGTGTACTTTACATACGACCAGAATTTCTTCGGATCTTCTACCAAATTTCGAGAGTATGTTACGTATCTTTCACCGTTTATGTGAAAGCCGGTTACAGGGTTCTGATTGAGGCTTCCCATGATTAGTCGTTGGTTTGTCTCCTTGATTTTGGTGTAGTAACTGCCACGATGTTTAGTGTCGAAAAATTTTACCTCAATTGTATCGCTTTGTAAGTCCCACAGTGTGTTTGTGCGCGTAACTGTATTTCAACATCTCTTGCAACTTAAAGAACAGATGTCACTGTCGTTATTGGACGAAAATGTTTTTGAATAGCCACTGTTAAACTGTGACTGTTGTGAGAGTAACTGCCACAGTGTGTTAGCGCACGTCAACGCTTCTGAATATTTGTTTAAAGTTCAGTGTGTTAATGGCTGAAAAGCTCACTGGAACAGCAAACACACACCGTTTCTGTTTGGCAGTAGCTGTTACTGGGTGTTAGAATTCGTAAAAGTATTTGAATGTGTGTCTCTAGCTACAAACTACCTACCACTGTTGTTAGTGGTGGTTAACTCATTTGATGAGGACTGTATAAAACTGTTACTACTTTGGTAGTGACGGAACCTGGCCGTAGCGTTCGTAAATGGAGTTGAATTTTGATTCTTGTCGAAGCATGTAATACACCGTTAATGGTTGGACTGTTTGCACGGAGTGTGTGCAAGGGCTCATTCTTTGAAGGCAACTGTGCCTGTGAACTGCTGCCTGTAAGATCTTTGAAAGTTCAGTGCCGGCAGCGGTGGCCGAACGGTTCTAGGCACTTCAGTCCGTAACCGCGCGACTGTTACGGTCGCAGGTTCGAGTCCTGCCTCGAGCATGGATGTGTGTGAAGTCCTTACGTTAGTTATGTTTAAGTAGTTCTAAGTCTAGGGGACTGATGACCTCATATGTTAAGTCCCATAGTGCTTAAAGCCATTTGAATAATTTTTTGAAAGTTCAATACTTTCATTTCAAGAAAGAGTTATTTGTTCTAGTGCCCGTAAATTTCATCTTGAGGAAAATCTTAATATTCTAATATTTTAAAGACTTTAATATTCAGCGTACGTTACTCAACAAATCTTGCTTCCGTGAGGAAGAACTCGAAAAAAAATAATTGTGACATAGAGCTCGTGAGTTTATTTACTATTCAGTATATGTTAACTTTAAAATAAGTAACCGGTGCCGTGGCATAGTCCCGGTAAATTTCACTTTGGAAAAGTTTTTGATATAACTGTTGCTCATTGAAAAATTGTGTGTAACTTCGTTTGTTAATAAAGTGTTGCTCTAAAATTCCAGTCGCTTTCACTCCGGGACCTTGTATCCTAGCTTACCATCTCTAAGGTACGTCCGTCTTTTCACCTTGAGTGTAAATGTGGTGTCAATAACCGTTATCTCGATTAAAGTTTCTCTGCTGTTTACATTAACATTGTTTTTCCTTTTATGTTGTCAAAGTCCATATCCTGATCACACGTTTCACTATATACATGCAAACTCTATATCCTGATCACATGGTTTTCGACATCTATGCAAAGTTATATCTTGATCACGTTTCACTAGATACATGCAAAGTCTATATTCTAATCACATTTTTTACTACGTACACGTGATGTCTATATCCTGATCACATGTTTCACAACATACAGTTTGGATGGCTTGCTTGAATGCGTGAGCCGCACATGTGATTCATAATCTTTTAAGGCACCTTGAACTCAACTACCTGTCTCTCATTAGTACACTTTACTAAACTTACACTTACTTTCGTACCCTTCAGCCAGTTCTCAGAGGAAGAATTTGGTCTCCCGTCTGTTTTAAACATCCTTTATTCCGTCCGTGCCTCACGCAGCCCAGGACGTCAGATATAAACGAATATAGTGAAAACGGGTGTGACAGTTGTGTACGCGTTTGAAGTGTCTGGATTGAGTGGCGTCCAGAGATCTTTCTGATCTGCTTTAACCATTTGGCATTTGCTTAAATAGGTCCTCGCTAACTACGTGTGTCTGAGAGTAGTTGGGTCATACGTCCTCAAGTGGGGCGCGCAATTTTGTTTTGGATTTTCTACTGGCGTGTTACAATAGTGTGAGTCGGGTATTTAAATGTGTACCACCATTGTAGACATTAAATAATTATGAGCGTATGGCATTAGTGGCCGGGAGACCCCTCGCGGGGCGGTTCGGCTGCCGAATGTAGACATTTATGAGCAAGCAAACAAACAATTTAATTGTATAATTTTATTTTCTCGAGAATGTAACTGAAATGCAATGGCTATCGCTCGCTCGTACACTTGCAGCGGAATGAGTAACCAGGGTTCTGTGGATTCTGAATGAGATCGCAGGTAAAATGAGATTACAGCATTTACGTGTGGTCTGTTTACACCCTGGGTGCACATGCGCTGACTGTAGGCTTTAACGTAACCACTTCCGTATTGTTCCTGTTAGATAGTGGTTGTCAGTCAACTACTGCTGCCGGCCGTTGTGGCCGTGCGGTTCTAGGCGCTTCAGTCTGGAACCGCGTGACCGTTACGGTCGCAGGTTCGAATCCTGCCTCGGGCATGGATGTGTGTGATGTCCTTAGGTTAGTTAGGTTTAAGTAGTTCTCAGTTCTAGGGGACTGATGACCACAGATGTTAAGTCCCATAGTGCTCAGAGCCATTTCAACTACTGCTGCCAGAGAACCGTACTTGTTTATTTTTACGAGGATCGGTATTCTAAAAGACCTCATTCATCCAGGCTGATATCCTAGTTGGTATGCAGAGCTGGTAGCGAGTGTTCGCTGACTGAATGACTGCCAGCAGACTCCATGACGTCTGTCAGACGGTAAACTCTTTTGGTTGTTAAGTTTCCACGTAAAGTACTGAACGACGTAGGACCCACAGAGTACGAAACAAATTTAAATAAAATGCTTCCTCGAATTACTGATTGTCTCTAGATTTTCCTGTTGTAACAATTTGGTC
Source organism: Schistocerca americana (assembly GCF_021461395.2). Taxonomy (NCBI): domain Eukaryota; kingdom Metazoa; phylum Arthropoda; class Insecta; order Orthoptera; family Acrididae; genus Schistocerca; species Schistocerca americana. The sequence goes on from NC_060120.1 coordinate 45,204,208, forward strand.
ATGCCAAAAATCTATGGTTAATACTTAATGCCAGTGAACATTGATACACTCATATACTTCTTCCTCAACACAGCTCACAAGCAGTCTGATACCGGGATTTTGTTGACTGCGTGTCTCAAGTACTGAAAAGCATGTTGAATTCAATTATCAGGAAGCTATTATGATTAATAGGTTTTCTAATCAGAACACAGGTAAAAAAATCATCCAAGTTGGCGCATCTTTACTTTTGAAATTAATAAACATATACAATCAACTTTGTTTTTTGATGAACGGGAAAAACAGGAAGTTTTTCTTTTCATACCTTTTCACAAGCGTTCAATATTCTCCACTTGAGGTGCACGGCATCTGTCAGCGCAGTATTCAACTTGTTCCCACACTGCAGCGAGCATATCTTCAATTACAGCTTCCACAGCTGGTGTTATGCGATGTCTCAGTTCATACATTGTTGTAGGTAGCGGTGGCACATAACTGAGTCTTTTACAAATCCCCACAAGAAACAGTCACGTACAGTCAGGTTCATTGATCTTGGAGGCCAGTAATGAAAGGCTGAATCATTTGGTCCAGTGCAACAGATCCATCGTTCAGTAATCCTTTGATTTAAAAATTCCCGCAATTCCAGATACCACTGTGGCGGTGCCCCATCCTGTTGGTAAATGAAGTCGTTCGAATGAGTCTCCAACTGTGGGAAAAGAAAGTTCTCAAGCATATCGAGATATATTTTCTTGTTGTTGTGGTCTTCAGTCCAGACACTGGTTTTATGCAGCTCTACATGCTACTCTATCCTGTACAAGCTTCTTCATCACCCAGTACCTACTGCAACCTACATCCTTCTGAATCTGCTTAGTGTATTCATCTCTTGGTCTCCCTTTACGATTTTTACCCGCCACGCTGCCCTCCAGTACTAAATTTGTGATCCCTTGAAGCCTCAGTACATGTCCTACCAACCGATCCCTTCTTCTAGTCAAATTGTGCCACAAATTTTTCTTCTCCCCAATTCTGTTCAGTACCTCCTCATTAGTTATGTGATCTACCCATCTAATATTCAGCATTCTTCTGTAGCACCACATTTCGAAAGCTTCTATTCTCTTCTTGTCCAAACTATTTATCGTCCATGTTTCACTTCCATACATGGCTACACGCCATACCAATACTTTCAGAAACGACTTCCTGACGCTTAAATCTACACTCGATGTTAACAAATTTCTCTTCCTCAGAAACGATTTCCTTGCCATTGCCAGTCTACATTTTATATCCTCTCTACTTGGATGATATATGCTACCTATCAATGTGTTCTCGGCAAAGAAAAATGGACGACGCACCTTTTCCCTTGAAACTGCCAAAACCACATTAAATTCTGGAGAGTCACTCTCATGTTCTACAATTTCGTGTGGTTGCCCGTACCACAAATTCCCACATTAAGACGCTTCACCTTTCCATTTATATGGAATGTTGGCTCTTGACTAAACACTAAGCGTGGAAAAACTATCGGCCTCCATCTTGCCAAGATCGAAATTGTCCGGATTCCACACGTTGTTGTTTGTCAACCTCACGAAGAGTTTGCAGCAGCTGATTTTGTATGGTTTCATCTGTAAACTTCGTCACGAAACACGCCAGACGAACATCTGGGTATTTTGTGGTGTCGAGCTGCACTGCGAACGGATTTATGCGGACTCTTTGTGGAACTATGGAGGATGCGTTCGACGTCTGTGTGAGACACTCGGAGTCGGACCGGTGATTTGCCTTTACACCAACAACCTTTTTCTCGGCATTGTTCACACCAAGTTCTAGTGCCCTGTGTTGTGGGAGAATCCATACCATACCTAGCCCGAAAGTCACTCTGAACAGTTATTACTGACCCGCACTGTGCAAAATGTAGAACACAAAACGCTTTCTGTTATCCGAACAGCATTTTTACTAGAAATGAAGTGGGTGCATACTGTTGCTACGTAGCGGCAACCATGTACAACTCGAGAGTTTGCTCTCTCCAACAGTACGTTGTTCACGCACGTATCTCAAATAACATAATAGTTATGATTTTTAAGTAATGTGATTCTTTTTGATACACCGTTTATAGCTGGAAAAGTGTTTGAGCGACAAGAAAAGCAACAAAAATTTTGCTTACTGATCGCTAGCACTTCCAGACAAGACCGCGACCACAAGAAGAGAGATAAAATCGGACTGCATAGAACAAGCGCTAGCAGACAGACTCCTACCAGTCATTTAACATCCCCCTTGAAAGCATTACAATTTTTCCAACAGAGATAAATTAATGAAGGTAAAATTACGTAAATTTATGTCAGAATACTGATGGGTACTACACTTCATCACATAATCATTGGATGAGTAAATGTGCCAGTATATTCGAATTGACATTAACTGTTCATTTGACGGTAGTAACCGCCGAAATTTTTATCTTAAATCTTGATACTGACAACTTAGTTTCACGGTTCGTCAGCCTTGGAAGAGGGGTGATTTGAAGGGAGTGGAAACTGTCGTAAATAAGTCTGAGTCTATGAGGGACAATAAACCTGTCTGCATCTCACGGAGACGGACGCAAATGCGCCATGTCAGACGGCCATCCAGCCAGTCGATAGCCGGAAACGAGCTGCAGTATCGCTGCTACTCCTAAGTTCTGAGAAACGGCTCCTCGAAAAAGACGTGGGACGAATTTTTTGCTGCAGAATGCGCTTAGAGCGGCGAGAGCACCACTCAACACGGAAGCCTGGAAAGCGTCTCCATTTTGGCTCTCGGTTGCCCGGTATGGACGAAAACCAGCCTAGAACGTTACCTTGTGTATCTACACGGAATTTTTGCTGGCCTATTTATTTTCTATGTATTGTCTGTATTTTTTAATGATCTCTGAAACCTGCCAAGTTACATCAATATTGTACAAGTGTATATCCCGCGTTATAAGCACCCTCCCATCAGAAGTTTTTGAACCTGACATCAGAACAACAGGAAGAGTGAGACTGCTGGAAAACAGCGGCTGTGTGGAGGGCTAGCACAATGTGGACTGGTTGGCAATAGGACGTGAGAGTGGCACAAAAAGTTATAGTGAAATAAACTAAAAATCGATTGCAGGCGAGGAATGTGCAACAAATCGAGTTCGAGGGAGTTTACAGGAAATGTTTTACGAAATAAAAGTACTTGTAAGGCTGGTTGATGACACGTGAATGAGAGATACTTGTTGTTTGAGTAGACGACGTTAAAATTGGGCATTTGTATCAAAGTAATTTAATGTACCACTGGACTGGCTGGTTGACATCTAAAAGTAACTTAATATTCAACCAATGTTCTGTTATGAAACAAGAAAGAAACGACATTTAATGATTTATACAGACCGTATAGTGGAAGAAAGAATATGTGCCTTAGGTTCGATTGTGGAGCGTAGTACAAGAGAGTCCAATAAGTAATGCAACATACAGGGTGTTTCAAAAATGACCGGTATATTTGAAACGGCAATAAAAACTAAACGAGCAGCGATAGAAATACACCGTTTGTTGCAATATGCTTGGGACAACAGTACATTTTCAGGCGGACAAACTTTCGAAATTACAGTAGTTACAATTTTCAACAACAGATGGCGCTGCAAGTGATGTGAATGATATAGAAGACAACGCAGACTGTGGGTGCGCCATTCTGTACGTCGTCTTTCTGCTGTAAGCGTGTGCTGTTCATAACGTGCAAGTGTGCTGTAGACTACATGGTTTACTCCTTAGAACAGAGGATTTTTCTGGTGTTGGAATTCCACCGCCTAGAACACAGTGTTGTTGCAACAAGACGAAGTTTTCAACGGAGGTTTAATGTAACCAAAGGACCGAAAAGCGATACAATAAAGGATCTCTTTGAAAAGTTTCAACGGACTGGGAACGTGACGGATGAACGTGCTGGAAAGGTAGGGCGACCGCGTACGGCAACCACAGAGGGCAACGCGCAGCTAGTGCAGCAGATGATCCAACAGCGGCCTCGGGTTTCCGTTCGCCGTGTTGCAGCTGCTGTCCAAATGACGCCAACGTCCACGTTTGGTCTCATGCGCCAGAGTTTACACCTCTATCCATACAAAATTCAAACGCGGCAACCCCTCAGCGCCGCTACCATTGCTGCACGAGAGACATTCGCTAACGATATAGTGCACAGGATTGATGACGGCGATATGCATGTGGGCAGCGTTTGGTTTACTGACGAAGCCTATTTTTACCTGGACGGCTTCGTCAGTAAACAGAACTGGCGCATATGGGGAACCGAAAAGCCCCATGTTGCAGTCCCATCGTCCCTGCATCCTCAAAAAGTACTGGTCTGGGCCGCCATTTCTTCCAAAGGAATCATTGGCCCATTTTTCAGATCCCAAACGATTACTGCATCACACTATCTGGACATTCTTCGTGAATTTGTGGCGGTACAAACTGCCTTAGACGACACTGCGAACACCTCGTGGTTTATGCAAGATGGTGCCCGGCCACATCGCACGGCCGACTTCTTTAATTTCCTGAATGAATATTTCGATGATCGTGTGATTGCTTTGGGCTATCAGAAACATACAGGAGGCGGCGTGGATTGGCCTCCCTATTGGCCAGACATGAACCCCTGTGACTTCTTTCTGTGGGGACACTTGAAAGACCAGGTGTACCGCCAGAATCCAGAAACAATTGAACAGCTGAAGCAGTAAATCTCATCTGCATGTGAAGCCATTCCGCCGGCCGGAGTGGCCGAGCGGTTAAAGGCGCTACAGTCTGGAACCGCAAGACCCCTACGGTCGCAGGTTCGAATCCTGCCTCGGGCATGGATGTGTGTGATGTCCTTAGGTTAGTTAGGTTTAAGTAGTTCTAAGTTCTAGGGGACTTATGACCACAGCAGTTGAGTCCCATAGTACTCAGAGCCATTTGAACCCATTTGAAGCCATTCCGCCAGACACGTTGTCAAAGGTTTCGGGTAATTTCATTCAGATACTACGCCATATTATTGCTACGCATGGTGGATATGTGGAAAATATCGTACTATAGATTTTCCCAGACCGCAGCGCCATCTGTTGTTAAAAATTGTAACTACTGTAATTTCGAAAGTTTGTCTGCCTGAAAATGTACGCCCGCATCTCGTGGTCGTGCGGTAGCGTTCTCGCTTCCCACGCCCGGGTTCCCGGGTTCGATTCCCGGCGGGGTCAGGGATTTTCTCTGCCTCGTGATGGCTGGGTGTTGTGTGCTGTCCTTAGGTTAGTTAGGTTTAACTAGTTCTAAGTTCTAGGGGACTTATGACCACAGCAGTTGAGTCCCATAGTGCTCAGAGCCATTTGAAAATGTACTGTTGTCCCAAGCATATTGCAACAAACGGTGTATTTCTATCGCTGCTCGTTTAGTTTTTATTGCCGTTTCAAATATACCGGTCATTTTTGAAACACCCTGTATTTTTTTCTATCATATTATTCTACACTCTTTTGGCTACAAAACCCTATTTTTTCAATATGATTTCTACTGAATGCGACGGCCTTAAGACACGTAAATTGGAGGGCCTGTACGCCTGTATAGTACCACTCTACTGGTCGACGTCGCAGCCTATGTCTTTCTGCATCAATCACCTCCCCATCACCTACGTACTGCTTCCCGCGTAGTTCAGCCTTCGTCAGGTCAACAAGTGGAAATCGAAAGGTGCGAAATCTGAACTGTAGTGTGGATGAGGAAGAACAGTCTGATGCAGTTGTGAACTCCTCTCGGCTGGGCAGACTTGTGTGAGACCTTAAGGCTAGGCGCAAATTGAGACGCGTATAGCGTGCGTGGCGCGACGCAGCGCAGAGCGCGTTTTTGTAACATCACAGGTTCAAATGGGACCGCGCAAATTGCGACGCGACGCGACTGGGACGCGACACGCGCCTGCGCCAGGTCGCGCGGCGTTGTGGTTGAGCCACAGTTTCTCGCCCCGCGCGTCGCGCTTGCCTCGCTAGCACCGAGGGAAATTTGAGGCGGGAAGCGGAAAAGTAGCCCGGCCATATGCTCACATCGGAACGGCGCATATGAGTAGTGGTAATACTGCCCATACGATAAATTTGGCCTTACTGTGTGTTGAATTTTATTGCCTTTGGGTAGTGTTTCGTTTTTCGCCATTTAAACGCTCCAGCTTTCTTCGTTAGCACGTTATACATTTCTGTTATTTATATCTGCATAGTTTTGTTTTTCTTCTGTGAAGAAAAATGTATACTTCAGTAACTGATAAGCCATTGGCCGCTGGAATTGCACCATATGCCTCCGCGATGTTTTCAGGTTTGTACGAAGGGGCAGAGGGTAGTGAATAGGAAACAAGCAATATTATACAATCATGTGATTAAGAATCAAGGCAGGACAGTAAAGGAAGGTTATCTTCTTGCTGCCTAGTAAGCTAGCGTATCTGTACGATCTGCTACAAAAATTTAGAAAGGGATAATCTCCACAGGTGTGATCCCGTTGGGCTTCTGGTAAAAAGCATCCAAGATCTGAAGTATAGAAGTCTCACTGTGATTACTCTGATATGGATGTAATAATGTAATACGACACACTGTACTACATGCATGTGAACAACATATTTCCACTGCAAGCTACAAACACGTCCAAAAGCAGTCACAAATAACGATGTTTTAATTGGTTCGCCGTGATGAGAAAAAGCATTTCAGTTGTTCCATGGACATTATCAGCATTAATAAACTAATTATACAACAACAGGCTACACAAATGAAGAAAATGATCGGTGTTATTACGAAAGTAGGAATATCCAAAAAGAGTGTTATGATTAGATATATTTAATTTGTTGAAATGTGCTGCTGACAAAGACAGATCTACTTTCATGACAGTGTTTTCCGAACTCCATCTCACAAGGTACACATGCCTAGCTTGTGCATTCCTATCGCGCGCATTATCCTTCGCTGCTGACAATACACCGACCATTGTGTTGTGCGACAGGTCAATTGTTTATTTTTCTCAATAACAACTATTTTATTCGCGATCACGCATTGTCAGTTTGGCAAGCCCTAGGTGAGTAAACAGTATCTGGCATGTGCCTATCATTCCGCCTGAAGGAACGCTCGTCATTATTTTAATACTGCTCAGATCAAGAGAAGGAATAAAATCCTTTGGTAAGTTTCCATTCCAGTCGCTCAGTGTTAAAAATACGCTGGGTTTCGGGGATTCCACCAAAATTCCAACAGAATTGCCAATCTGTTTTTGTGTGAGTTGTTAACCTTTTATCATTCGAAGAAGCATCACCATTTATGAGTAAAGGCCATATTTCTCTTTGTGACTGGTTTAATTGTACTTCCTTTGTCACAATTTAATTTGCCAAACTCATCTGACAGCAGCTATTGAGACAGAATTCCGAAACAGAGGGCCTCATTAAACAAGTAATTGGCAATCACAGAGCTCATAGTATCGGTTTGCAGTAATATAAAAGAAGGAATTTCATGTTTATTTTCATACTAGGAAGTTCTTGTTTTGCTAGCTGTCGATAACTCTTAAAAAATTACAGTCACTGCAGTGAAATAAATAAAAAAGAAGCATAAGTAGTGATATATCGCCATAGATAAGAAAGTTCCGTGTGTTTAATAATTGGCAAAACACTCTCCTTCTGTGCTATCATTCGTCAAACTTTCGTTTCGATGTCTCGAGCGGTTTAGGAGATACGAGAGATGTTGCGAGTATTTCATTCTCGCGGGCGTGAGATCGGAAGTGAGCGCACTACATCGGATCCATTTTCTCGAGATCGGAGGCAGATAGAGATCTCCTCCCAAGTCTAAACAAAAATTCAGCATGTTAGCTAAATTTCATAGGCAGCAACGTATGATGTAATACGCACCAAACGCAAAATCATAGCGACCCCTAATTTTCGTTGCAAACTTTTTTAGTTTTGGATAGTGTCTTACTAAAATGTGTACATAACAATAAGAATGGTCATTAGCGAGGTGATGGGCACTTCGTCATGAAGCTGACATTTAATGCTACAAGTTAGGCAAAAATCATATATTTTCAGAGAATATTTTCTGTAAAATCGTTTGAGAAAGATAAGAGGCTGCGCGCGCTTCGGTTCTGTCAGCGCAGAGCGTCGCCAATCGGCGCGTGCGAAGTATGGTGTACGCGTCGAAATGTGCGCTGGACCCGCGCGACCCGTGCGGCACGTGCGTGTCGCGCTGTAGTGTCGCGTCACGTCACACGCGCTGTACGCGTCTCAGTTTGCGCCTAGCCTACACTGTCATGGAGAAAGAGTAATTCGTTTGCACTGTTGTGCCATCTAACATGCTGAAATCGTTTATTTAGCTTTCGGACGGCAACACAAACTGTTGAGTACCCCAGCTGATGGACAAGTGTTTTAAGGCTACCAACAGAGATGTCCAGTTGAGCAACGAGGTGTCTGAGATTTGTCGATCATCTAGAGTGAGGATACCTGCACGTTCAAACATGGCACGAGTCACAGCTGTTTGATGCCATCTGACACGCGTCGGATCGAAGAAGTTTGAACGACCATGCTGCAATAATGGCAGACGCCTCACCCTGCGACTGACCGAGCTTTTTGTTCACGGCCATGACTCCGTAGACACTCTGCAAATGACTATGAATATCTGTGATCCTCTTGTTTTCGCTCAAAAACGCTCAATGACAGCTCTCTACTTGGAACGAAAAATCGCTACAGACGCCACTTTGAAGGCTACCTATAGTTCCCCCACCCATCTGAAATTCATAACACTATAGGGACTACAGAAGGACTACTCCACGATGTCCCATAAAAAATTCCCTAGTTTTTCAACAGAAACTATCCGATAAAAAAAGTGCCGCATTACTTACCGAACGCCCCTCGGACTTTTAATTTAGTGTGATTCGTGATCAATAAACGACCGTCCATATTTCCAAATAAAGAGAGTGACATTTGTATGTGTGAGGATTAACCACTGTGCCCGACTGAACATCGTGCTTAAACTGTGCTATTTACCAATTATTTGCGAACATTTCCGCTAATGGAGGTTACTAAGACTGAAGTCCCAACGTTTCACCTAAACAATACAGTTGCCAACCAAGTGTTTAAGGTCTACTTTGAAGGAGGGCTGCTGAGACATAACGGTAACCCGAAATATCTAGGGGTCGCATTAAAAGAACACTTAATTACGAACTTCTATTTGGAACAGTTGCTACAACCACAACACAGGGTAACATTCTCTAGAATCTTTGTGGCACATCATGTGGATCTTCTGCATCGGTACTTCGCACTTTAGTTCTGTGACTGGTTTACCCTGTTGTAGAATACTGATCCACATCTTCGAGCAATGGTATTCACACAGCTCAACCATACCATGCGCTTTATAAACGGTACACCTACACCTGCTTCATGGCTGTCCATAATAAGCCGCATACCACCTTCACCTCTGAGGCAGGAAAATGCACTTGTACATTCTTGTGCATGCAGAAATTCCAATCATCAGTAAAGGATGCTTTAATTCTCATCACCTCACCCAATCCCGTAAACTTGAAAGATGTTTGTTGGCAACGCCATTAATACTAAAGACTGCTGGAGATACATATACCATATCTATGCGACGACGGAAATCTTGAGATGCAACGCTCTTTGACTACGTCCCCTTGCATTGCAATTCTGCGTAAGATCTGGTCGATTATTAACCAAATAAGAACCGTAACTGGCGGGTGTGCCAATTCTTTGCAAAAGTGGAAGAAAATATTTTCTCTAATGTGGCGCTGAAAGGAAGACTACTCACTATGTAGATCCAGATTGTACTATGAGATGTTTCCCTGGTGATACAACACTGTCTGGTCATAATGGATGGATAAATAAAAAGTAATTGAAGCCTGGATGCTAGTTCGTAATTTAAAATAGTCATAAACAATAAATTTTATTGATGTAGCCATTCGCTAAATAAAATAAACAGATTTCCTTTTCAGAGACTATCGATTTACAAGCCATCTACAATTTTAGTGGTACATTTCGTGATATATAAGAAGGAGCTGCCATACTAGATACAGCAGAGACGAGATTGCTGCACTACTCCCCAGCGCTGTTCATGACAAAGAAGCGCAGCTCACTTAAATACATCTTTGATCACGGAGAAAACATTTTCAGTAGAAAACTGAATCACGGGTGTATTCAGAGCATAGTAAGCATTAGTATTTTGAACCAGTATATAGGTTAAAGACGTTCCTCTCTTATTTAAAGAAATAAATTATTTAGAACCATTTCTGTAGACAAAACAATTTTACAGTTGCTATTGTTACTGAATTGCTCTGGAGCGCAAGTGTGTATGACACTAGAATACAGAGGTAATTACTAAAAGTTTTGCCCTTTATTTTAAATAATAATGTCCTTGTTTTTTTCTGCGAGTCCTTAGGTACTATATGTTGACTAGAAATGTGAAGTGTGCTGTAACCTGCATGAATTATGTATTTATTCTGGGTTAATGCCGTGAGGGGAAGTCATGAAAAGCATTATCTTTGGCAGAGAGTAAAGACTTGTGTACGAGCGCAGTCTCTGAGGCAAATGTGACTTCAGAGCAGAGCGTGCAAGAAATTTACTTGGGTGTGAGACGCAAGAACGAACACACACGTATGTGGCGTGCACTGTGAGCCCTATGTGACGCACAATTGGTATTAGCTGGACACCAGGAGGGTGACGAGAGTGGCCAGATGTACAGGAGTATGACGAGAGTGGGCAGGCCCCCAGTAACATGAAGATGCTTCCCCACAATTGGTCATTGTGAATCAAGGTGTGCCCACAATATTACGTGGAGCCATGATATCAATGAACGCGGCAACGAGGACGACACCTTAACATCTGTAAGGAACTGTAAAGTTGTTTGATTTTTGCACACATTAGAAACTTTGTGAGGCATTACCCAGTGACAATTTCAGGGAAATTTATTGAAATTATAAGTGTTACACGTAACAAGTTTAGATATCTTATCATACCATTAGCCTAGTCATTGTCATCTACTTAGAGTCCTAGTCCTTCCCGGTTATAGAACACCAGAGTGTCTTTGTCTAAATAGCTAAAAGAAACATCATGGCTACGTTTGTTTGTTTGCTAAAACGATAACCCAAAGCAATTAATAATGAAATTCAGTAAGTTTGGGAATGCGAAGTAAAGTAACTGAAACTAAAGTAATTCTGGCAATCTCAAATCAAAGAAAGGAATAAATTAAGTGCATATATTTCAAATCTGTGTCTATTGTAATAATGTTATCATGTGCAGACATTGTTCGTATTTCGACATTGTCAGTCTATTGAAAGCCGATAGTTGCTTATTTGATTCAGCAGAATTTTCATAGCAATTACAATCAGTTTAAAATACTTGGCTTGCCATGTCCAGGAATCTGGTGTACGTAAAAAAACATTAATCTGAGATTATTTAGATTATCACTATTTCGTAACGTGCTGTGAGAAAAATGTGTCAATCTTCTGTTGCCATACGTACAGCCAAATCGTAACGTATTCATTGTTGTTCACATTATTTATCACATAGTGAACAGAACAGTGCCAAATTGGCCTGACGACCGTATCAATTACTTTCTATATTATTCAAATTAGTTTTGTTGTGGAGTTTTTGTGTAATGTGGTGCTTATTTAACTGATGGCACTGTTATGAGTATTAGACAAAATCCACACAAGCAGAAAGTGCTGGAGTCGATTCGGTTGTTCTTTAGAACGGTTTGTCGTACACTGGTCTCTAGTAACCGGCAAAAATTTCTTCGGAGACGATAGCCTTATCCAGCAAGATCAAGTTCGTTACTCCATACGGGATAACGGTCGTATTACCGCTGAACCACCTAGTAACAGGGGAGGTTCATGAGACGACACTGGTGACAGGAATGTTTCAGTATTGTTATTGTCTATTGGTCTTAAATTATGCAATTGGCTCATAATCGTATACAGATAAAATCTTTTCGCTGCGGTGAAAGAGTCGCTCACTTAAGATGAAAGTAATCTGAAAAAAGAAATCACAGTTACGAAATTCGTACGAACTAATAAAGAAAACAGAATGATGGAGAATAACGAAATAAGTAATTTGCATCGATTTCACGGAGAATAGGTGGTTCGAACATAGGATCCCTCTAGCAGCGGAATCCATTGTCAAGTACCCTGCGGCAAACACCATAGCGCCGCTGTAGAAACACAAACACTTACATAAGCGGATTTCCTAGAACTTGGTAATTCTACTGAATACGGCATATACGTAAAAGAAAACCGAAGCAATTGACGGTGGAGAGGGTGACGAAATTAATAGTAAACCATAGTTAAGGGTCGCAACCCAAACTTTGTGAACATATGAATGGTTTATTAAAACTGTTGATTAGCAAAATAGATGGATAGTGGAGTAAAATAAATGCCCAGTCGAGTGAAATGAACGCCTAGTCGAGTATAACGGATGATCAGGGTAAAGCGATCAACATTGTAGATGGTAATATTACAGTGGAGGGGGTAAAGTGAATGCGGTATATAAGAAAGTCGATGTTATCAAAAAAGAAATACTAACTATGAGCACCGAAATCGGTAAGCTTAAATTTGTCTTGCTGAGAGTACAGTCAAACCCAGCGACATAAATAGTCGATCTTATTCACAAATAGTAAAGTTGGTTGCTCCTTAGAACGATGACTGGTTAACTTTTCTTGAGGGTCATAGCATCATTCAAATCAAGAAACATAAGGCAAACGTGATCACGGCCGTATTATCGCATTAACCAATTTGTAAAAGGTTGGTTACAAAAGCAGTGACAGTACATGTTCTAATACTTCTACCAATAAGATTTTGTTGACAGAATGAACTCATTCCAAATGGTGACTATTTACACCATTATATGATCGTCTGGTACTCGGCTGAAAACTCGCTGACTCCGCAGTGGGTTATTATTCGAACAGTCTGCTCCAACAATGGGGATAGGAAATGAAAAGTATTTTAAAACCTCATTTGTGACTAGCAAATTACGTACTGTAGTGCAGCTTTTATGCAGAATGGGTTTATGGCTGGGGTTGTGCGAGCGTTGGTTTTCTTCGAAACGAGTTTGATTGACGACTGAGTATTTTAACATAAAAGATGGAACGAGATAAAAAAAATAACCCCGCAAAACTTGATATCAAAATAAACAATATTATATCAGAGAATAATTCTTGTTTACATAGCCACAGCAAAATATTAATGATATTAATTTTAAATATTCCTAAACAATGATCATATTTGAACTGGGAAGCGAAGAAGTAGGCACCAATCAAGGAAATGATACTGCGGTATCTGATCGTTACAGCTTAGCAATTAGACACACAAATATCACTACATAACTAAAATGAGCACCTGCCACAAGCAGGAGATTCGCTTTGCCAGCATCGACCCTCACCGGCTGCTCACTAACGCTAGCGACAACGCAATTACTCAGAACGACCTATTACACCGACAAAGGAAAGCAGCAAAAGACCGAAAAGTTTAGACTTAATGCAACGATCCAAACATCTCTCTGTGTGGGCAGAATATTCACTATGCAATGAAAATGACTCTCTGAAGCTCCGCAGCCCCACAGTGCAATTAAGAAATTTCAGGTTACTGCTTGTAATGGTTTGCTGTGTTTGACCACACAACTATGGGCACCAACTGACTTCTCGACATCCGGCATTCAATACTAGATAATTTATTCTCCAAAGATCTATTTGCTGCTCACCAATGAATGTCGGACATAAAAGCAAAACACTTGGTGTACTGCAAAACACTTCAGCAACTAAACTGTCCACCGTTCCTTATCTCAGTCTGTCGAATGCCATCTTCTTCTGCACACCGGGACAAGACACTGTCAACTATCAATGTGGATGATGTCCACGTACAGTATCAGACATAGAACATGGCCGCTAGCCGGCTATCGCAAAGATTAAGTCGGACTCGTTCACTTATAATAACCGACCGCCCTCCGGAATGTAAGTCCGACTATAAGCACGATCTGACAACTCTGTAGGATCCGAAAATATTTGGAGTAAGTGCTGTCATTCTTCGCGAGCCGTGGAGGAAGCGCTGTCATTCTTCGCGAGCCGCAACAGATCTGTCTCTGCTTGTGACCTGCTGGTAAACTGTATGAATGTTCAAGACGCTACTCCTGGCGGGTGTAAACTGTATGTACGCAACGGAAAATAATAAACGCTAAAATGAAGATTTGGCCCTGTCTGACTACCCCCTGAAGCAGATCTTAGGATCTCTTATTGGATTTTAACATATAAATGCCGGCCGGAGTGGCCGAGGGGTTCTAGGCGCTTCAGTCTGGAACCGCGCGAGCGGTACGGTAGCAGGTTCGAATCCTGCCTCTGGCATGGATGTGTGTGATGTCCTTAGGTTAGTTATGTTTAATTAGTTCTAAGTTCTAAGCGACTGATGACCTCAGAAGTTAAGTCGCATAGTGATCAGAGCCATTTGAACCATTTTTAAACATATAAATTACAACCTAAACATAAATGAATTATTAAGGCAACTAATACTACTAAATGATAAACGTTGTTCCTGCTTATATATTTATTGTAGATTAAAAAAATCCTTTATATTACACAGTTCACATTTCCTAAGTAAAATTACTAATCAATTGCCCAACTCTGCCACTTATTATGACTGCGCGATCTAATATGAATAACGCGGAATGACTCACTTCATCTACATACCAAACACTAGAAGACACTACTTTCAAAGATGATCTACGGTGGTGTGGATCCTCAGTGGAAATAAACTGACGTGATCACAGACGTTTGGTTTTTATAGCCCTAATACGCCGAAGCAATTTGTGATATCACCGTATGTACTGGGTCTGGTGCGTCAAAGTGATGGTTCTCGTACTCGTCTGCGAAGATGGAAGAACTCCAGCCATAAATAAACTCTCTCAAACACTTGGATGGCAGAAGTCGGTCCTCTGACTAATATACTCTAACACCGTCTTCACCTCTCTGTGTTCTACAGACGAGAAACGCGAACTCCCAGCCACAAGCACGGAGTTCAGATAACGTCTCAACGTAAGTATAGGCAGGAGAGGTGCTGTCAATTACTGAACACTGCGTACTCGACAACGACTTCCAACCTGGAGGTGAAGTCCAGAATCGTATATGTTCGCAACAGTACAGTGCCTAACTCTTCTAACAATAAACTCTCCTGAAAGCAAATACACCAAGTCCGCCTGTACCAAGAAAGCTGATACTGGGCGACTGACACACACGGGAGCTCCC
Source organism: Schistocerca americana (assembly GCF_021461395.2). Taxonomy (NCBI): domain Eukaryota; kingdom Metazoa; phylum Arthropoda; class Insecta; order Orthoptera; family Acrididae; genus Schistocerca; species Schistocerca americana. The sequence continues at coordinate 45,219,398 of NC_060120.1, forward strand.
AACAGAAGACTCTTCTCTCCACTGCTGTCCCTCCAGTAAGGCTCGGCTCCACACCATCTTCATTCCGAAAACGAATCATATTCCCGAAACTACGGAATATTCTCCCTTTCTACAGATTCTTCCGAACTCCGACCAACCATATTTTAGTCTTTTGTCGTCTAGCGCGGAAAGTTTGCGGGGAAAACGTATACTCGTACAATGGTACGGTTCTGAGTAAAAATCCTTGGAAATAACCCAGTCTACATGGTTTCAGAGGTTTCAGGATTTTCGTAGTTTCCGAAGTATAATCCTTCTGTTTCGCCTACAACACCGGCCGGTTGCGACTCTATTGTGCTCCAGCATTTAGGTGCTACGACGTCTGTCTTGCTATTTCCTGTGTTTAAGCAGGATTTACACACCTGTGTGGGCCTTCCACCCAGGGCTTCAGTTCCGCCAGCCGTTTCATTTCCACTGGCGTTCCAACCTCTACTAGTATAGGCAATCATTCATTTTGCAGTTTTTATAATAAAGACACTCCATCACATGTCATACAATAAGAGTAAACAATTACTTACAAGACGTACGTGACAATGTCAGTCTCCTTTATTTAGTCATATATACGATGTACAACCTATCACATGATACCTAATTGTGTTTGTAGATCACGGCTAAGTA